>NW_027219848.1:0-71988 GCF_027580195.1 Bos mutus | reverse complement strand
AAGATACATCATAACCCAACTTCAGAAAAGTAAAGAGAAAAAAACTTTGGGAGTTTTTTTAGGAGTTAAAGGGAAATAGGCCAGGGGTGGCGGCCAGAAGGAGCAACCCCACGTCCAAAGAGTGGTGGCTGCATGGGCACAGGAGGGCCTAGAGGAGCTATCCCACGTTGAAGGTCAGGTAGGCGGTGGTGAGGAGATACCCCTCGTCCAAGGTAAGGAGCAGCAGCTGCACTTTGCTGGAGCAGCTGTGAAGAGATACCCCATGCCCAAGGTAAGAGAAACCCAAGTAAGACAGTTGGTGTTGCAAGAGGGCATCAGAGGGCAGACACACTGAAACCATACTCACAGAAAACTAGTCAGTCTAATCACACTAGGACCACAGCCTTGTCTAAATCAATGAAACTAAACCATGCCCGTGGGGCAACCCAAGACGGGCGGGTCATGGTGGAGAGATCTGACAGAATGTGGTCCACTGGAGAAGGGAATGGCAAACCACTTCAGTATTCTTGCCTTGAGAACCCCATGAACAGTATGAAAAGGCAAAATGATAGGATACTGAAAGAGGAACTCCCCAGGTCAGTAGGTGCCTAATATGCTACTGGAGATCAGCAGAGAAATAACTCCAGAAAGAATGAAGGGATGGAGCCAAAGCAAAAACAATCCCCAGCTGTGGATGTGGCTGGTGATAGAAGCAAGGTCCAGTGCTGTAAAGAGCAATATTGCATAGGAACCTGGATGTCAGGTCCATGAATCAAGGCAAAGTGGAAGTGGTCAAACAAGAAATGGCAAGAGTGAATGTCGACATTCTAGGAATCAGTGAACTCAAATGGACTGGAATGGGTGAATTTAACTCAGCTGACCATTATATCTACTACTGCAGGCAGGAATCCCTCAGAAGAAATGGAGTAGCCATCATGGTCAACAAAAGAGTCTGTAATGCAGTACTTGGATGCAATCTCAAAGACGACAGAATGATCTCTGTTCATTTCCAAGGCAAACCATTCAATATCACAGTAATCCAAGTCTATGCCCCAACCAGTAATGCTGAAGAAGCTGGTGTTGAATGGTTCTATGAAGACCTACAAGACCTTTTAGAACTAACACCCAAAAAAGATGTCCTTTTCATTATAGGGGACTGGAATGCAAAAGTAAGAAGTCAAGAAACACCTGGAGTAACATGCAAATTTGGCCTTGGAATACGGAATGAAGCAGGGCAAAGACTAACAGAGTTTTGCCAAGAAAATGCACTGGTCATAACAAACACCCTCTTCCAACAACACAAGAGAAGACTCTACACATGGACATCACCAGATGGTCAACACCTAAATCAGATTGATTATGTTCTTTGCAGCCAAAGATGGAGAAGCTCTATACAGTCAACAAAAAGAAGACTGGGAGCTGACTGTGGCTCAGATCATGAACTCCTTATTACCAAATTCAGACTTAAATTGAAGAAAGTAGGGAAAACCACTAGACCATTCAGGTATGACCTAAATCAAATCCCTTATGATTATACAGTGGAAGTGAGAAATAGATTTAAGGGCCTAGATCTGATAGACAGAGTGCCTGATGAACTATGGAATGAGGTTTGTAACATTGTACAGGAGACAGGGATCAAGACCATCCCCATGGAAAAGAAATGCAAAAAAGCAAAATGGCTGTTTGGGGAGGCCTTACAAATAGCTGTGAAAAGAAGAGAAGCGAAAAGCAGAGGAGAAAAGGAAAGATATAATCATCTGAATGCAGAGTTCCAAAGAATAGCAAGGAGAGATAAGAAAGCCTTCCTCCGAGATCAGTGCAAAGAAATAGAGGAAAATTAGAGATAGAGAAATAGAGAATGGGAAAGACTAGAGATCTCTTCAAGAAAATTAGAGATACCAAAGGAACATTTCATGCAAAGATGGGCTCGATAAAGGACAGAAATGGTATGGACCTAACAGAAGCAGAAGATATTAAGAAGAGGTGGCAAGAATACACAGAAGAACTGTACAAAAAAGATCTTCACAACCCAGATAATCATGATGGTGTGATCACTGACTGCTGGGAGCCAGCATGAGGAATTCCACCCGTGGCAAAGGTCATGAGGAAGGAGGCTCGACATACGCAAAGGCAGGATCGAGCCTCAGGAGTCCCCTGGAAATTCTCTAGCATCTACCCCCAAGACCAGAGCCTGCCTACTTTACTACTTTGTGCTCTCACCTCTGACTTTACAGGGAGCTGTCCCCCATCCACCTCTTTCAGAGAAGGAGTTAACTTAGAGCTCCAGTTAATAATAATTCCTGGGCGTGATAGGAGTGTTTCAACCTACAAACTCCTCTGAAGCTTCTCTAGCCTGCCTGACCACATGTCTGGCCACATGTGATTGTTCACAGCCTCCCAACCATGAGAGGCACGAGATGCTTTAAACCTTCTAAAAACAGGTTCTTTAGAGAAGTTAGAAAACTATTAGTATAGTATAGTGGGCTGATTAGAAATTGTATTGGTGAAGGGTTTTTCATTTGTTGAGCCAATGTTTGCTGCTAAGTCTCCACATCCCCTGCCCTTATACACATTAATGAATATATAGAAGAAATAAGTATTAACCTTTGATATTAATCACGTTAGACCTTGGGTTAAGTAAATTCTTCCCTTAATTAAAACCCACTACACCCTCACCCTATAGAAATGTAACTTTATCTGGTACCTTCGGAAGGTGGCGTCTGTTTTAAAAATAATCACCCCTGGAGAAATAAGTGTTCTGGTTGACTGACTGCTGTCACAAGGAGAGGGTCATAAATTGTCAGCAGGCCCCCTGGCCAGAAGATGATGTAACACCCCTAAGACCTCTGTATACATCTGTATGAAGCACCTGACTTTAATAAAAGTCAGGACTGCTGACCCCACATGACTTGTATAACATCTCTGTGTATAAAAACAGACCCTGGAAAAATAAAAAATGTGATCAGTTCCTCAAAATACTGGTCTCCTCATGTCATTCTCTCTCTCAACCTCTGGCTGAGTTTCCATCTAGAGCACAGAGGCCCGCCAAGCTTACTAATTTTGCCTGGGCTTCTAAGATCCGACTGGGGAGGCCGCAGTGTCTCCTCTCCTACGGGAGAATGGAAGGACACCTGCAGCCTACGTAAGTGGTGCAAACTTCTTGGCTTGAAGTTTTATTGGTTTTTCTCATAAACCAAGCTACTCAGCCTCTTTTCTGCACTGAATTTTCCTGCTGAGCTATCCTCATTCTATTACTCTTTATATCTCTAGTTAATATTTAATTAAAGCCAGTGTATTTGCCGACGCCGTCTCTCCTTCAAATTTCCCTGGATCCACCGGGGCTGGACCCTGGCAACTGACCTAGAGCCAGACATCCTGGAATGTGAAGTCAAGTGGACCTTAGAAAGCATCACTATGAACAAAGCTAGTGGAGCTGATGGAATTCCAGTTGAGCTATTTCAAATTCTGAAAGATGATGCTGTGAAAGTGCTGCACTCAATATCCCAGCAAATTTGGAAAACTCAGCAGTGACCACAGGACTGGAAAAGGTCAGTTTTCATTCCAATCCCAAAGAAAGGCAATGCCAAAGAATGCTCAAACTACTGCACAATTGCACTCATCTCACATGCTAGTAAAGTAATGCTCAAAATTCTCCAAGCCAGGCTTCAGCAATACGTGAACCGTGAACTTCCTGATGTTCAAGCTGGTTTTAGAAAAGGCAGAGGAACCAGAGATCAAATTGCCAACATCCACTGGATCATGGAAAAAGCAAGAGAGTTCCAGAAAAACATCTATTTCTGCTTTATTGACTATGCCAAAGCCTTTGACTGTGTGGATCACAATACACTGTGGGAAATTCTGAAAGAGATGGGAATACCAGATCACCTGACCTGCCTCTTGAGAAACCTGTATGCAGGTCAGGAAGCAACAGTTAGAATTGGACATGGAACAACAGACTGGTTCCAAATAGGAAAAGGAGTATGTCAAGGCTATATATTGTCACCCTACTTATTTAACTTATATGCAGAGTACATCATGAGAAATGCTGGACTGGAGGAAACACAAGCTGGAATCAAGATTGCCGGGAAAAATATCAATAACCTCAGATATGCAGATGACACCACCCTTATGGCAGAAAGTGAAGAGGAACTAAAAAGCCTCTTGATGAAAGTGAAAGTGGAGATTGAAAAAGTTGGCTTAAAGCTCAACATTCAGAAAATGAAAATCATGGCATCCAGTCCCATCACTTCATGGGAAATAGATGGGGAAACAGTGGAAACAGTGTCAGACTTTATTTTTGGGGGCTCCAAAATCACTGCAGATGGTGATTGAAGCCATGAAATTGAAAGATGCTTACTCCTTGGAAGAAAAGTTATGACCAACCTAGATAGTATTTTGAAAAGCAGAGACATTACTTTTCCAACAAAGGTCCGTCTAGTCAAGGCTATGGTTTTTCCTGTGGTCATGTATGGATGTGAGAGTTGGACTGTGACGAAGGCTGAGTGCTGAAGAATTGCTGCTTTTGAACTGTGGTGTTGGAGAAGACTCTTGAGAGTCCCTTGGACTGCAAGGAGATCCAACCAGTCCATTCTGAAGGAGGTCAGTCCTGGGATTTCTTTGGAAGCAATGATGCTAAAGCTGAAACTCCAATACTTTGGCCACCTCATGCAAAGAGTTGACTCATTGGAAAAGACCCTGATGCTGGGATGGATTGGGGACAGGAGAAGAAGGGGACGACAGAGGATGAGATGGCTGGATGGCATCACTGACGGATGGACGTGAGTCTGAGTGAATTCCGGGAGTTGGTGATGGACAGGGAGGCCTGGTGTGCTGTGATTCATGGGGTCGCAAAGAGTCGGACACAACTGAGCGACTGAACTGAACTGAAAGGCATTTTCAGATTAAGGTAAGCTAAGAGAATTTCTTGCCAGCAGACCTGTCCTAAAAAAATAGCTAAATAAAAGTCTTGAAATTGAAAGGGAATGATAAAATAAGAAGTCTTGGAACATCAGTAAGGAAGACAGAACAGGGAAGGAGTACAAACATGGACAAATATGATAGGTTTTTCTTTTTTTTTTTTTTTGAGTTTTCTAAAATATATTTGATGGTTGAAGCAAAAGTTATAACATTATGGATGTGAAGGTTGGACTGTAAAGAAAATTAAGTGCTGAAGAACTGATGCTTTTGAACTGTGATGATGGAGAAGACTCTTGAGAGTCCCTTGGACTGCAAGGAAATCAAACACAGAATATTCACTGGAAGGACTTTTATTGAAGCTGAAGCACCTACTTTGACCACCTGATGCCAAGAGCTGACTCTAGAAAAGACCCTGAGACTGGGAAAGGTTGAAGGCAGGAGAAGGGGATGACAGAGGATGAGATGGTTGGATGGCATCACAGATTCAATGGACACGAGTTTGAGCAAATTTCGGGAGATAGTGAAGGACAGGGAGGCATGGGGTTCTTCAGTCCAGGGGTCTCAAAGAGTGAGCAACTAAAGAACAACAGCAACAAAGTTTCAAGCATCTATTCAAAGTAGTGAAATGTCAGCACCAGTAGTCTGTGATAAAGTATCCATACAGCATACTCTCAGACTATTCTCCTATTTGTCTACTCAGACAACCCTTAATTTTTGCTTTCATTGTGATGTAAGCTACACACTCAGCCTCCTAATATTTTTTCAGAATCTGGTGACCCATCTGGACCTTCTTTTTCACAACCATTTCTCTTTTTTCCTTTTTCCTATTCGACTCTCACTTTGACACTTTAACCATCCATGCTATCATGAAGCTACCTTCCCACCTAAGACCCCATGTCACATTCCAGCTCAGTGTGAACTGGTCATCTTTTAGGCCTTGTTTCCTGCTTTGTGTGTGGCCTCAGACACACCCAGGAGTCCTAAGCCTTGCATATGGTACAGAGGATCATATTCTTGGTGCTGCAAGGAGGGAGTGTGATTACATTAAAAACAACAAGCAATTATTCTCTTCCCCTTTTGAAAGTAAGCAAATAAATGTGTACATAAGACACTGTATCACCCACAAGAGCAGAATAAAATGCTATTGCGTTTTCTAGGTAGTTGTGTAAGAAATCCCATTTTCTACGTATTCTTTTATTTTGAAAAATGTCATTTTATATGTGTGTGTGTGTGTGTGTGTGTGTAATATATGTATATGGAATATTCAGTTCAGTTCAGTTGCTCAGTCATGTCTGACTCTTTGTGATCCCATGAACTGCAGCACACCAGGCCTCCCTGTCCATCACCAACTCCCAGAGTTCACTCAAACTCACGTCCATCCAGTTGGTGATGCCATCCAGCTATCTCATCCTCTGTCATCCTCTTCTCCTCCTGCCCCCAATCCCTCTATGGAATATTATTCAACCACAAAAAATTAAATTCTGCCATTTACAACAAAATGGATGGATCTGGATGGTATGATGCTTGATTAAATAAGTCAGACAGAGAAATAAAAATACTGTATATTTTCTATTATATGTGGAATCTGGAAAACAAAACAAATAAACCAATACAATGAAAGAGAAACTGACACAGAAACAGAGAATAGCTAGTGGTTACAAGGAGAAAGAAAGTTGGGGGAAGAGGACAGATAGGGGAAGAGGATTAAGAGGTATAAACTGCTAGATATAAATAAATAATATACTAGAATGTAATGTGCAGCACAGAGTATGTAGCAACATTATGTAATAATTTAAATGGAGTGTTAATACACAAAAACATCAAATCAATATGTTGCATACATGAAACTATAAATCAACTATACCTCAATAAGAAACAAATAGTAAAAATGATACACTTAAATATTCCAGTTATGAGTGCTTCAGTTAAACATTTAAAACATCTAACTGCAAACTAACAGTGGTTAGCAGATAATTTACTTAAAGATATAAATTTGGCTAAGAATCCAACAGAATTTTGTATAAATAGTAAAATCTTTTCCAATTGATTTCCTAGAAACTTAAATTTGAGTACATAACAGTACTTTACAACAATATATAAAAGATAAAATCTGAAATTTTATTTGGTGAGGCAAGTCACTATGTAAGACAGAATCACATCCAAGAGAATCAAATTTTATGACAAAAAGCAAGAATCTGAGAAATGAGCAATAAACAGGGAAAATCCTTTTTCATCTTTGAATCTGATCTTTACTGTGGAAGCCCACATGAAAAAACGTTCATTCTCTTTTTATATAAAGTTTTAAAGGAGGGGGGCAACATAAGAGTGGTATGGGTGTGGGAGGTACAAACTATTGCTTGTAAGACAGGCTACAAAGACGCACTGAACAACACAGGGAACCCAGTCAATGTTTTGTAATTACTGTAAATGGAGCATAACCTTTAAAAGTATGTGGAAAAGCTCATTCATTTAAATGTAAATTCTAAGTGTAAATTTTTTCAGAAAATGCATTTGAAGTTAATAATATAGTCTTATATGTCATTCAGATTATTTAATTGCTGTTTTTTTAAATGAATATCTAAGTAATTGATATAAATTTCAAGAATTCTTAGAATTTAAGTCTGAGATGTAGCCATCTCTACTTAATGAAATGTCATTTTACAGTTTCATTATGTGTAATGATGTATTTTACACAAAAAGAAGTATAAAATATTCTTACTTCTTTTCGTTTATATTAGTATTCTTCTTGCTAGAGGTCCACTAATTTCCTACCTATTCTCTCAGCCAAATGCCTGAGAAATGCCTGAGAGAACTGATTTTATCTACTTAATTGCTATTGGTACCATGTGAGCAGAAAGTTTGGTCCAGCTCTCCTTCTAGGTAAATGGTCATACCATCTACTGGTATTTTAGCTCCTTCATCCTATCTTCTTCCTCAAAAAGTGACCAGATCACCTGCCATTGTCTTATCTATCATGTATAATCATACTTCTTCTCCTAGCATTATCGGGAGAAGGCAATGGCACCCCACTCCAGCACTCTTGCCTGGAAAATCGCGATGGAGGAGCCTGCTGGGCTGCAGTCCATGGGGTCGCTAAGAGTCGGACAAGACTGAGCGAGTTCACTCTCACTTTTCCCTTTCATGCATTGGAGAAGGAAATGGCAACCCACTCCAGTGTTCTTGACTGGAGAATCCCAGGGACGGGGGAACCTGGTGGGCTGCCATCTATGGGGTCGCACAGAGTCGGACAGGACTGAAGTGACTTAGCAGCAGCAGCAGCAGCCTAGCATTATACTGCAAATTCACAGATAATGGTCAGCAGCAATAACATTGCTAAATCAAATTTTTATTTTTCAACCAATGTTCTTCAGTTTTCTACAGCATGGATATTATCTACCATTCCATTCATTTTTTAATATAAATTGATGTGTCTTTCTAAAACATTATTTCCTACATCTATTCCTATCCATAGGACTATCATTCTCTGTCACTTCTTTGTCCTCATATTTTTCCACTACTGAGTATTGCTTTGAAAGCAAGCAAATTATTATGTATATTAACTACATGCATAAAATCATAATCAGTAAAGCAATGAGAAAAATTGTGTTCAATTTCAAAAGTGACATATAATCATCATTGAGGAAGTCAATGTAACAAACTACATTATCTTTCCTATTATATATGCATATTTTAGACTCTAAACAGATTAATCAATAATAGCAAAAATGTGTATGTGATAATATGGTCTTCTACATAAGGAAACACTGGAGAAACCTACCTGTACATATCAACCATTCTAATGAAAAAAATAGCTGCAACAAAAAGGTCTTCACTACATATTGCAAAGCAGTTCAATGTTTAAAGTTAACATCAAAGTAGTCCAATGCCATATTCTTGCATAAAACAATTTTAGAGCATTATATAAATCTTATGTTACAATAATTTGAATAATACCCCACTGATGGCCAGAAAAACTTTTTCCATACTCTATCTGTTCATGAGTTGTCCTCACTTATTTTTCCAAACAGATGGTTGCTTACTCACCTACAGTGGCATTATACATCAATTTTTTCAGGACTTACTATATATCAGAATATTAGCCACCACAAGTTGGATCTCTACTCCACTCCTAAATATTTCTAATTAGTGCACATTAAAACATATTCACCATGGATATTAAAATTCATGAATATAAAAATATTAAAATAATATCTTGGAATTTCACAGCAATGTGTTCCTTAAAAGAAGCCTTTATTTCATCATTACACAGAGTGGCCAGTTTTGAGAGTAAAGTGTGTTAGTTGCTCAGCCACATCCAATTCTTTGCAACCCCACGAACTGTAGCCTGCCTGCCAGGCTCCTCCATCCATGGAATTCTCCAGGCAAGAATACTGCAGTGGGTAGCCATTCCCTTAGAGTAGCTTCCTGACCCAGGGTTTGAACCCAGGTCTCCTGCATTGCAAGCAGATTCCTTACTGTCTGAACCATGAGGGAAGCCAGTATGAGAGTATTTGTTTTCAGTTCTATGAGGTAATTTTTTATGACTTTAGAATGCAAATATCACACATTAATTGCTAATTGATGATTATATTTTTGAAATAAGTGATGTTCTAATGACATACAGAAAAGAATGTATGGAAGTCAGATTGACCAGATCTGAAGGAGTGGAAATCCAAATCTCACGCCTTGTACCCTGAGGTCTGCTCTGTCTTTTACAAGACAAGTGCTTTTGTTAGAAGCACTAGCTAGACATACAGGCTCTCTCTCTCTCTCTAACACATGCAAACACAAAAGGACAAACAATATCAGCAGTATCAAAAAATAAAACTCACCTTTATGATTTCCATTCATCATAGGTGATTTTCTATAGTGATCTATTGGATAAGTCACCATCTTAAGAAGAAATGTTTTACGTCAGTCACTTGTGGCCCAGAGAAAGTCTAAGCTTGGTCCTGAGTTGTGTTGGCAGGATTTTGAAATATCTTTGTGTCCCTTCTACAAACACAGAGGGAGAAGACATTATATGACCCAAGGCAATATCCCCGGGTCAGAGAGAAGTTTCAGTCATATGAATCAGGTTTCTGGTTCTTGAGTGCTGCAGGTGCAGCATGGAATTAACCAGAAGCAGGAAAGGAGACCCTGTACTCTGAACCTTATATGATCATAAAACAATACTTCAGAAGCAGTTATTCATTTGAATATATCCACAAACAGCATATACACAGAAACTCAATTGATAAATCTCCGATTAGATTTCTTTTTTAATTTTTCTCGTCATGCAAGTCAACCATAGAGTATCTAGTGCTGAAACAAGAAGAACCTTTATGTTCACTTGATCATTTACATAGACCAATTATAGGCCAATTAAACTAAACCAGACTTGTTACTGCTTAACAATCCTGCCCAGGTCCTATCTCAGACTAATCAAAGAGACACATGTACCCCAATGTTCATCGCAGCACTGTTTATAATAGCCAAGACATGGAAGCAACCTAGATGTCCATCAGCAGATGAATGGATAAGAAAGCAGTGGTACATATACACAATGGAGTATTACTCAGCCATTAAAAAGAATACATTTGAATCAGTTCTAATGAGGTGGATGAAACTGGAGCCTATTATACAGAGTGAAGTAAGCCAGAAGGAAAAACATAAATACAGTATACTAACGCATATATATGGAATTTAGAAAGATGGTAACAATAACCCGGTGTATATTCTCAAAAGAGACACTGATGTATAGAACAGTCTTATGGACTCTGTGGGAGAGGGAGAGGGTGGGAAGATTTGGGAGAATGGCAATGAAACATGTAAAATATCATGTAGGAAACGAGTTGCCAGTCCAGGTTCGATGCATGTTGCTGGATGCTTGGGGCTGGTGCACTGGGACGGCCCAGAGGGATGGTATGGGGAGGGAGGAGGGAGGAGGGTTCGGGATGGGGAACACATGTATACCTGTGGCGGATTCATTTTGATATTTGGCAAAACTAATACAATTATGTAAAGTTTAAAAATAAAATAAAATTAGAGAAAAAAAAAAAAAAAAAAGAAATTTCTTAGAGGTGGAAAGAAGGAAGAGAAGATAGAACTATGAATCAGTAATTTAAAATATATTCTCAAGTGACTATACTGTGCCCTAGTGCTCCCGTGCTCAGTTGTGTCCCACTCTTGCATGCCCCCGTGGACTGCAGCCTGCCAGGCTCCTCTGGCCATGGGATTTTCCAGAGAAGAATACTGAAGTGGGTTGCCATTTCCTCCTCTGGGATCTTCCCAGCCCAGGGATTAAATCCTGATCTCTAGCATTGCAGGTGGATTCTTTGCCCCTGAACCATCAGGGAAGCTGATTATACTGTACAGTCCAGAATTAAGAAATGCAGTCTTAGACTGGCTGACTTCTCCACGCCTCCTACCCCTTATCTGTCAGCTCCTGTTAAGCACTCAAATCAAGGTGAGGTGGAAGGGAATGTATTGTTCAAGGATCCTCTTATCAAACCAGCCACTTCTTATCAAAAGAAGTATTTTGAACTCTGTTCTTCAGTTAATGTATAATTAGTCTTTCAGTAAAGGTAGGGCTTAGTACTTTGCCCTAAGCCCACACAGGACATTATATTTTGAATCCATTTGTAAAACTTTCAGTTTGGACCTCAAAGCCCTGTTAACTAAAAAATTTATTTACAATGAAAAGTTGAGACTTACGTTCTTTTTTAATTAATTTCTTTCTTTTAATTGGAAGCTAATTACTTTACAATATTGTATTGGTTTTTGCCATACATTGACATGAAAATAGCCATGAGTGTACTTGTGTCCCCCATCCTGAACCTCCATCCCACCTCCCTTTCCATCTCATCCCTCAGCGTTGTCCCAGTGCACCGGCTTCAAGTGCCCCGTTTCATGCATTGAACTTGGACTGATGATCTATTTCACATATGGTAATATACATGTTTCAATGATATTCTCTCAAATCATCCTATCCTCACCTTGTCCTACAGGGTCCAAAAGTCTGTTCTTTATATCTGTGTCTCTTTTGCTGTCTCACATATAGGGTCATCTTTACCATCTTTCTGAATTCCATATATATGTGTTAATATACTGTATTGATGTTTCTCTTCCTGACTTACTTCACTCTGTATAATAGGCTCTAGTTTCATCCACCTCATTAGAACTGATTCTAATGTGCTCTTTGTAATAGCTGAATAATATTCCATTGTGCATATGTACCACAGCTTTCTTACCCATTCATCTGCCGATGGACATCTAGGTTGCTTCCATGTCCTAGCTATTGTGAACAGTGCCGCCATGAACATTGGGGTGCATGTGCCTCTTTCCTTGAGTATATGCCCAGCAGTGGGATTTCTGGGTCATATGGCAGTTCTGTTTCCAGTTTTTTAAGGAATCGCCACACTATTCTTCATAGTGGATATACTAGTTTGCATTCAAACCAACAGTGTAAGAGCATTCCCTTTTCCCTGCACTCTCTCCAGCATTCATTGTAGATTTTTTGATAGCAGCCACTCTGACTGGTGGGAGATGGTACCTCACTGTGCTTTTGATTTGAATTTCTCTGATAATGAGTGATGTTGAGCATCTTTTCATGTGTTTGTTAGCCATCTGCATGTCTTCTTTGGAGAAACGTCTGTTTAGTTTAGGTCTTTGGCCCATTTTTTGATTGGGTCATGTATTTTTCTGGAATTGAGCTGCAGAATCTGCGTGTATATTTTTTAGATTAATTCTTTGTCAGTTGCTTCATCTGCTATTACTTTCTCCCATTCTGAAGGTTGTCTTTTCACATTGCTTATAGTTTCCTTTGTTGTGCAAAAGCATTTAAGTTTAATTAGATCCCATTTGTTTATTTTTGCTTTTATTTCCATTACTCTGGGAGGTGGGTCATAGAGGATCCTGCTGGGATTTATGCCAGAGAGTGTTTTGCCTATGTTTTTGTCTAGGAGTTTTATAGCTTCTGGTCTTACATTTAGATCTTTAATCCATTTTGAGTTTATTTTTGTGTGTGGTGTTAAAAAGTGTTCTAGGTTCATTCTTTTATAGGTGGTTGACCAGTTTCCCAGCCCCACTTGTTAAAGAGGTTATCTTTTCTCCATTGTATATTCTTGCCTCCTTTGTCAAAGATAAGGTGTCCATAGGAGCATGAATTTATCTCTGGGCTTTCTATTTTGTTCCGTTGATCTATTTTTCGGTCTTTGTGCCAGTACTATACTGTCTTGATGACTGTAGCTTTATAAAATAGTCTGAAGTCAGGCATGTTGATTCTCCAGTTCCATTCTTCTTTCTCAAGATGACCCAGCAATCCCACTGCTGGGCATACACACCGAGGAAACCAGAATTAAAAGAGACACATGTACCCCAGTGTTCATTGCAGCACTGTTTACAATAGCCAGGACATGGAAACAACCTAGATGTCCATCGGCAGATGAATGGATAAGGAAGCTGTGGTACATATACACAATGGAATATTACTCAGCTATTAAAAAGAATGCATTTGAACCAGTTCTAATAGGTGGATGAAATTGGAGCCTATTATACAGAGTGAAGTAAGTCAGAAAGAAAAACACCAATACAGTATATTAATGCATATATATGGAGTTTAGAAAGATGGCAATAATGACCCTATATGCAAGACAGCAAGAGACACAGATGTAAAGAACAGACTTTTGGACTCTGTGGGAGAAGGTAAGGATGGGATGATTTGAGAGAATAACATTGAAACATGTATATTATATGTGAAATAGGTTGCCAGTCCAGGTTCAATGCATTAGACAGAGTGCTCAGGGCTGGTGCACTGGATGACCCTGAGGGATGGGATGCGGAGGGATGTGGGAGGGGGTGTTCAGGATGGGGGACACATGTGCACCCATGGCTGATTCATGTCAGTGTATGGCAAAACCAATACAATATTGTAAAGTAACTAGCCTCCAATTAAAATAAAATAATTAATTTTAAAAAAAAAAAACAGAAAAGAATTTGCTTGCAATGCAAGAGCTGTAGGAAATAGGGGTTAAATCCCAGGGTTGGGAAGATCTCCTTGAAAATAAAATGGCAATCCACTCAGTATTCTCGCAGGTAATCCCATGGACAAAGGAGCCTGTTAGGCTACACTCCATAAGTCCCAAAGATTCAAACACCACTGAGCGACTGAGCTCATAGGCATGGCATTTCTGCAGCTCCTACTTTCGCTTTTTCTGTTAATGTGAATTTTAACACAAGTTAAGAGTTTTCAACAAATCTTAGTCTCAGTCTTAGAGACAGCATTGTTTTCTCTGATTCTTCTTCCTCATTTGCTTTTCCTCTCTTCCTCCTCTTCCTCATCTTCTCATTATTATTCCTTTCTTGTCTTTCTTCTCTCCTGGTTGCTCATGCTTCTCTATGGAGACCACCATTACCTAACAGACTTCTATGTTTTCTTTTTCTTCTTTTTTATTTTCTCTGCCTTTCTATTCTCTCTCTTTTCTCTGAATTTATGTGTTACTTTTCTTTCACAGACTGTAATGTGGCTTTATTAGAGTTTCTAAAAAAAAAGAGAGATTCAGTTTGATATATAACATTTTTTTCAAAGACCATGTCATTCATTTCTTTTTATCTTTGTATAATCACTTAAAAGGTACAATGCATTCCTAACTATAATATTGCTTTAGAAGAAAAGGAAATTAAATATTTATAGTAAGCTCTCTGTGACTCTCTTCAGAAATAATTTTCAAATTATTTAAAGAAATGGAAATTTTTATTTTCAAACATTGTGTAAGAAATCTTGTGATGCCTAAGCAAAGGCAGACAAATAACTTGAATCCTATGATGATCCATCAGATGTTCAAGCTGGTTTTAGAAAAGGCAGAGGAACCAGAGATCAAATTGCCAACATCTAGTGGATCATCGAAAAAGCAAGAAAGTTCCAGAAAAAAATATCTATTTCTGCTTTATTGACTATGCCAAAGCCTTTGACTGTGTGGATCACAACAAACTGTGGAAAATTCTGAAAGAGATGGGAATACCAGACCACCTGACCTGCCTCTTGAGAAACCTGTATGCAGGTCAGGAAGCAACAGTTAGAACTGGACATGGAACAACAGACTGGTTCCAAATAGGAAAGGGGGTATGTCGAGGCTGTATATTGTCACCCTGCTTATTTAACTTCTATGCAGAGTACATCATGAGAAACGCTGGGCTGGAAGAAGTATAAGCTGGAATCAAGATTGCCAGGAAAAATATCAATAACGTCAGATATGCAGATGACACCACCCTTATGGCAGAAAGTGAAGAGGAACTAAAAAGCCTCTTGATGAAAGTGAAAGAGGAGAATGAAAAAGTTGGCTTAAAGCTCAACATTCAGAAGACTAAGATCATGGCATCTGGTTCCATCACTTCATGGGAAATAGATGGGAAACAGTGGGAAAAGTGTCAGACTTTATTTTTGGGGGCTCCAAAATCACTGCAGATGGTGATTGCAGCCATGAAATTAAAAGACGCTTACTCCTTGGAAGGAAAGTTATGACCAACCTAGATAGTATATTGAAAAGCAGAGATATTCCTTTGCCAACAAAGGTCTGTCTAGTCAAGGCTATGGTTTTTCCAGTGGTCATGTATGGATGTGAGAGTTGGACTGTGAAGAAAGCTGAGTGCTGAAGAATTGCTGCTTTTGAACTGTGGTGTTGGAGAAGACTCTTGAGAGTCCCTTGGACTGCAAGGAGATCCAACCAGTCCATCCTAAAGGAGATCAGTCCTGGGTGTTCTTTGGAAGGACCGATGCTAAAGCTGAAACTCCAATACTTTGGCCACCTCATGCAAAGAGTTGACTCACTGGGAAAGACCCTGATGCTGGGAGGGAATGGGGACAGGAGGACAAGGGGACGACAGCAGATGAGATGGCTGGATGGCATCACCAACTCGATGTCATGAGTCTGGATGAACTCCGGGAGTTGGTGATTGACAGGGAGGCCTGTCATGCTGAAAGTCATGAGGTCGCAAAGAGTCAGACAGGACTGAGCGACTGAACTGAACTGAACTGATGATGATCCTGGTATTCTGCCTTGAGGCACTGTTTGGACTCCATTGGAGGGAGGAGGGAGGAGAGTTCAGGATGGGGAACACATGTATGCCTGTGGCGGATTCATTTCGATATAGGGCAGAACCAATACAATATTGTAAAGTTTAAAAATAAAATAAAATTTTTTTTAAAAAGGAAAATAAATAAATAAAAAGGAACGAGATAAAGAGAATCTTGTGGCATTCCTCAGGTGAAGTCAATAAGATAAATTTCTGTGAGTAAAATATGAGTTGCTCTGGAATTCAGTTATACAAATTCTAGCTGGAATTTCTATGACTGAATATTGTGAGAAGTAAGCTTTTTAAAGAAATAATTCCAAATACCCTAGAAATTCCAAATAATTCCAAGTATGCTTAGATTTCTTCCTTGACTCTATTGCTGAGTTTAAGCAATGTAAGTATGCATGAAACTAAAGAAGTGAGGTAAATAATAGCAAAGGATCTATAATATTTATAGGACTTCTATAGGATTGGAGACATTCAAATTTAGAACAGCTGGAGTGAAGAGTTTTCATTAAATATGTGTGTGAATATATGTGCACTGAGAAAACACCAAATATGGGCAAATCTAGTGGTAAGACAAAATAGATCATTTATTAAGGGCTACTCTAATCTTGCTTTGACAAGTGTAAAACTAATCTTAAAAGAATCAAGCCAATCCTTTAGTAACCTAACTCTGTGCTAGACAAATTCAATACTCAATAAAACAAAACACAGGCTCCAGCAGTCAATGAACTAATGTTTAAAATATCCACATCCTACAGAAAATTACTAGGTAGATGGAGGATAAAAATACAATACATAACTAGGAGAGAAATATTCAAAATCAAAAGACCTAGATTGGCAGAGATCAGGAATTAAGACATGGTTTAAAGACTGTATTTTTGTATTATAAATATATTCATTAATTTTAAAAACATAAAAGATTATGAGAAAAAGAATACAAAGTACAAAAAGGAGACAAGTAGAATTCTTAAGAATAAAAAATACAGGAGGGGAGGAGCTAAGATGGCGGAGGAGTAGGACAGGGAGAACACTTTCTCCTGCACAAATTCATCAAAAGAACATTTAAACGCTGAGTAAATTCCACAAAACAACTTCTGAAGGCCGGCAGAGGACATCAGGCACCCAGAAAAGCAACCCAAGTCTTCGAAAGGAGGTGGGAAAAAATATAAAAGACAAAAAAAGAGACAAAAGAGAGAGGGATGGAGTTCCATCCCAGGAAAGGAGTCATAAAAAGAGAGAAGTTTCCAAACACCAGGAAACCTTCTCACTGCCGAATCTGTGCAGAGCCTTGGAAGCACAGAGGGCAACATAACAGGGAGGAAAAATAAATAAACAATTAAAACCCGCAGCCCTATGGTAACTCCCCCGCGGAGAAGCAGCGCAGATGCCTGCACACGCCACTAGCAAGTGGGGGCTGGGCAGGGAGGTGCGGCGGGGGTTGCATCGCTTAGAGTAAGGATCTGGCCTGAATACCCCGAGCGCTATCTGAGTGAACTAATTTGGGCTAGCAAACCAGACTGTGGGATATCTACCACGCGAAAAGCCAGCCCTAACCTAAGACACCACCAGGCCTGCGCACAGAACAAGTACTGAACAGAGATAGCCGGCTGCAGACCATCCCCTTCCGGTGACAGGCAGCCAGAGCCGGAAGGGGGCAATCGCAGCCCCAGAGAGACATTATCTATAAAACTGTAAGCAGGCTTCTTTGCTAACTAAGACTTCTTGGGAGTCTGGATGGTCAACATCCGCCTGAGAAGGTGCGCTGGTTGTACACCTAGATAACTGAGTGGTGGGGAGGCGATAAGTCGCAGCAATCTCGCTCACCAAACACCTCATCACCTGAGCTGCTCGGACCTGGGAAGGGCACAAAACGCTGGCCCAACTGAGTCTGCACCTCTGAGGACTACCCGAGTGCCTGAACCTGAGCGGCTTGGACCTGGGAGGTGCAAGCAGCCCAGGGCCAGCCACGGATGGTTCCCGGTGGAGCAAACTAGAGCCTGAGCAGTGGGAGCAGGGAGGTTACATGCACAGTGAGCGGGGGCAGACCCAGTGTGGCTGAGGCACTGCGAGCACATGCCAGTGTTATTTGTTTGCAGCGTCCCTCCCTCCCCACAGCGTGACTGAACAAATGAGCCTAAAAAAAAAAAAAAAAGTGTCCTCCACCGTCGCCTTTGTGTCAGGGCGGAAACCACACACTGAAGAGATCGGCAAACAGAAGAAGCTATAACAGAGGGAACCGCCTTGGAAGCTACAGGCAATAGATTAAAACCCTGTGGTTAGTACCGTCTACATAGGAAGGAGCTTATAGATCTTGAGAAATATAAGTCGGACCAAGGAACTAGCCGAAAATGAACTGAACCCACAATACCGACAACAAAACCAGAGAAAGTCCTAGATATATTTTTACTATTTTTACCATCATTCTTTCTTTCTTTTTAATTTTTAAAAAAATTTTAAGTCCTCTATTATTCCTTTAATTTTCACTTTTATAACCTACTATTACTTTGCAAAAAAAAAAAAAAGAAAAGACCCTATTTTTTAAAGCAAACTTCATATATATATTTTTTATAATTTTTTGATCTTGTTTTTTTTTTTCTTTTCTTTAACATTGTATTTCTGAAATTCCAAATTCTACTCTAGATTTTTAATTTTAGCTTTTTGGTATTTGTTATCAATTTTGTACCTATATTTTTTTTTTTAATTTTTTGTGACTTTTTTTTCTCTTTCTTTCTCTTCTTCTTTTATATAACATTGTATACCTGAAATTCCATCTCAACTCTAGATTTTTAATTTATGCTTTTTTGGTATTTGTTATCAATTTTGTACCTATATTTTCTTTATAATTTTTGCAACTTTGTTTGTTTTTGTTTTTTTTTTTTCTCTCTTTTTTTTTCTTCTTCTTTTTTTTAAATTGTATTTTTGAAATTCCAAACTCTACTCTAGATTTTTAACTTTTGCTTTTTGGTATTTATTATCAATTTTATACCTATATTTTCTTTATAATTTCTGCGACTTTGTTTTTGTTTTTGTTTTCTCTCTTTCTTTTCCTTCTTCTTTTCTTTAACATACTATTTTTGAAATTCCAAACTCTACTCTAGATTTTTAATTTTTGCTTTTATGTATTTGTTACCAATTTTGTACCTTTAAGATCCCAATCTTCAGTACCCATTTTTCACTAGGGAGCAAGATTACTGGCTTGACTGCTCTCTCTACCTTTGGACTCTCCTTTTTTCTCCACCAGGTCGCCTGTGTCTCCTCCCTAACCCCTCTCTACTCTACCCAACTCTGTGAATTTCTGTATGTTCCAGACGGTGGAGAACACTTAGGGAACTGATTACTGGCTGGATCTGTCTCCCTCCTTTTCATTCCCCCCTTGTATCCTCCTGGCCACCTCTGCCTCCTTCCTCCTTCTCTTCTCTGTATAACTCCGTGAACATCTCTGAGTGGTCCAGTTGTGGAGTGCACATAAGGAAGTGATTACTGGCTAGCCCACTCTCTCCTCTATTGATTCCACCTCATCTCATCTGGGTCACCTCTAACTCCCTCCTCCCTCTTCTCCATGTAACACTGTGAACCTCTCTGGGTGACCCTCACGGCAGAGAAACTTTTCATCTTTAACATAGATGTTTTATCAATGGTGCTGTATAGAAGGAGAAGTTTTGAAACTACTGTAAAAATAAGACCAATAACTGGAAGCAGGAGGCTTAAGTCCAAACCCTGACTCCAGGGAACTCCTGACTCCAGGGACCATTAATTGACACGAGCTCATCAAACGCCTCCATACCTACACTGAAACCAAGCACCACACAAGGGCCAACAAGTTCCAGGGCAAGACATACCAAACAAATTCTCCAGCAACACAGGAACACAGCCCTGAGCTCCAAGATACAGGTTGCCCAAAGTCACCCCAAAACCATAGACATCTCATAACTCATTACTGGACACTTCATTGCACTCCAGAGAGAAGAAATCCAGCTCCACCCACCAGAACACGCACACAAGCTTCCCTAACCAAGAAAACTTGACAAGCCACATGTACAAACCAACACACAGTGAGGAAATGCCACAATAAAGAGAACTCCACAAACTGCCAGAATACAGAAAGGACACCCCAAACTCAGCAATTTAAACAAGATGAAGAGACAGAGGAATACCCAGCAGATAAAGGAACAGGATAAATGCCCACCAAACCAAACAAAAGAAGAAGAGATAAGGAATCTACCTGATAAAGAATTCTGAATAATGATAGTGAAATTGATCCAAAATCTTGAAATCAAAATGGAATCACAGATAAATAGCCTGGAGACAAGGATTGAGAAGATGCAAGAAAGGTTTAACAAGGACCTAGAAGAAATAAAAAAGAGTCAATATATAATGAATAATGCAATAAATGAAATCAAAAACACTCTGGAGGCAACAAATAGTAGAATAACAGAGGCAGAAGATAGGATTAGTGAATTAGAAGATAAAATGGTAGAAATAAATGAATCAGAGAGGAAAAAAGAAAAATGAATTAAAAGAAATGAGGACAATCTCAGAGACCTCCAAGACAATATTAAATGCTACAACATTCGAATCATAGGGTCCCAGAAGAAGAAGACAAAAAGAAAGACCATGAGAAAATACTTGAGGAGATAATAGTTGAAAACTTCCCTAAAATGGGGAAGGAAATAATCACTCAAGTCCAAGAAACCCAGAGAGTCCCAAATAGGATAAACACAAGGCAAAACACCCCAAGGCATATATTAATCAAATTAACAAAGACCAAACACAAAGAACAAATATTAAAAGCAGCAAGGGAAAAACAACAAATAACACACAAGGGAATTCCCATAAGGATAACAGCTGATCTTTCAATAAAAACTCTTCAAGCCAGGAGGGAATGGCAAGACATACTTAGAGTGATGAAAGAAAATAACCTACAGCCCAGATTATTGTACCCAGCAAGGATCTCATTCAAATACGAAGGAGAAATCAAAAGCTTTACAGACAAGCAAAAGCTGAGAGAATTCAGTACCACCAAACTAGCTCTCCAACAAATACTAAAGGATATTCTCTAGACAGGAAACACAAAAAGGATGTATAAATTCGAACCCAAAACAATAAAGTAAATGGCAATGGGATCATACTTATCAGTAATTACCTTAAACGTAAATGGGTTGAATGCCCCAACCAAAAGACAAAGACTGGCTGAATGGATACAAAAACAAGACCCCTGCATATGTTGTCTACAAGAGACCCACCTCAAAACAGGGGACACATACAGACTGAAAGTGAAGGGCTGGAAAAAGATTTTCCATGCAAATAGGGACCAAAAGAAAGCAGGAGTAGCAATACTCATATCAGATAAAATAGACTTTAAAACAAAAGCCATGAAAAGAGACAAAGGCGGTCACTACATAATGATCAAAGGATCAATCCAAGAAGAAGGTATAACAATTATAAATATATATGCACCCAACACGGGAACACGGCAATATGTAAGACAAATGCTAACAAGTATGAAAGGAGAAATTAACAATAACACAATAATAGTGGGAGACTTTAATACCCCACTTACACCTATGGATAGATCAACTAAACAGAAAATTAACAAGGAAACACAAACTTTAAATGATACAATAGACCAGTTAGACCTAACTGATATCTATAGGACATTTCATCCCAAAACAATGAATTTCACCTTTTTCTCAAGTGCACATGGAACCTTCTCCAGGATAGATCACATCCTGGGCCATAAATCTAGCCTTGGTAAATTCAAAAAAATAGAAATCATTCAAGCATCTTTTCTGACCACAATGCAGTAAGATTAGGTCTCAATTACAGAAGAAAAACTATTAAAAATTCCAACATATGGAGGCTGAACAACACGCTGCTGAATAACCAACAAATCACAGAAGAAATCAAAATATACATAGAAACGAATGAAAATGAAAACACAACAATCCAAAACCTGTGGGACACTGTAAAAGCAGTGCTAAGGGGAACGTTCATAGCAATACAGGCATACCTCAAGAAACAAGAAAAAACTCAAATAAATAACCTAACTCTACACCTAAAGCAACTAGAAAAGGAAGAAATGAAGAACCCCAGGGTTAGTAGAAGGAAAGAAATCTTAAAAATTAGGCAGAAATAAATGCAAAAGAAACAAAAGAGACTATAGCAAAAATCAACAAAGCCAAAAGCTGGTTCTTTGAAAGGATAAATAAAATTGACAAACCATTAGCCAGACTCATCAAGAAACAAAGGGAGAAAAATCAAATCCATAAAATTAGAAATGAAAATGGAGAGATCACAACAGACAACACAGAAATACAAAGGATCATAAGACACTACTATCAGCAATTATATGGCAATAAAATGAACAACGTGGAAGAAATGGACAAATTCTTAGAAAAGTACAACTTTCCAAAACTGGACCAGGAAGAAATAGAAAATCTTAACAGACCCATCACAAGCACGGAAATTGAAACTGTAATCAAAAATCTTCCAGCAAACAGGTGGAAGATCCAGGTCCAGACAGCTTCACAGCTGAATTCTACCAAAAATTTAAAGAAGAGCTGACACCTATCCTACTCAAACTCTTCCAGAAAATTGCAGAGGAAGGTAAACTTCCAAACTCATTCTATGAGGCCACCATCACCCTAATTCCAAAACCTGACAAAGATCCCACAAAAAAAGAAAACTACAGGCCAATATCACTGACGAACATAGATGCAAAAATCCTTAACAAAATTCTAGCAATCAGAATCCAACAACACATTAAAAAGATCATACACCATGACCAAGTGGGCTTTATCCCAGGGATGCAAGGATTCTTCAATATCCACAAATAAATCAATGTAATACACCACATTAACAAATTGAAAAATAAAAACCATATGATTATCTCAATAGATGCAGAGAAAGCCTTTGACAAAATTCAACATCCATTTATGATAAAAAAAAAAAAAAAAAAACTCTCCAGGAAGCAGGAATAGAAGGAGCATACCTCAACATAATAAAAGCTATATATGACAAACCCACAGCAAACATTATCCTCAATGGTGAAAAATTGAAAGCATTTCCTCTAAAGTCGGGAACAAGACAAGGGTGCTCACTTTCACCATTACTATTCAACATAGTTTTGGAAGTTTTGGCCACAGCAATCAGAGCAGAAAAAGAAATAAAAGGAATCCAAATTGGAAAAGAAGAAATAAAACTCTCACTATTTGCAGATGACATGATCCTCTACATAGAAAACCCTAAAGACTCCACCAGAAAATTACTAGAACTAATCAATGATTATAGTAAAGTTGCAGGATACAAAATCAACACACAGAAATCCCTTGCATTCCTATACACTAATAATGAGAAAACAGAAAGAGAAATTAAGGAAACAATTCCATTCACCATTGCAACGGAAAGAATAAAATACTTAGGAATATATCTACCTAAAGAAACTAAAGACCTATATATAGAAACCTATAAAACACTGGTGAAAGAAATCAGAGAGGACACTAATAGATGTAGAAATATACCATGTTCATGGATTGGAAGAATCAACATAGTGAAAATGAGCATACTACCCAAAGCAATTTATAGATTCAATGCAATCCCTATCAAGCTACCAACGGTATTCTTCACAGAACTAGAACAAATAATTTCACAATTTGTATGGAAATACAAAAAACCTCGAATAGCCAAAGCTATCTTGAGAAAGAAGAATGGAACTGGAGGAATCAACCTACCTGACTTCAGGCTCTACTACAAAGCCACAGTCATCAGGACAGTATGGTACTGGCACAAAGACAGAAATATAGATCAATGGAACAAAATAGAAAGCCCAGAGATAAATACACGCACATTTGGACACCTTATCTTTGACAAAGGAGGCAAGAATATACAATGGATTAAAGATAATCTCTTTAACAAGTGGTGCTGGGAAAACTGGTCAACCACTTGTAAAAGAATGAAACTAGAACACTTTCTAACACCATACACAAAAATAAACTCAAAATGCATTAAAGATCTAAATGTAAGACCAGAAACTATAAAACTCCTAGAGGAGAACATAGGCAAAACACTCTCCGACATACATCACAGCAGGATCCTCTATGACCCACCTCCCAGAATATTAGAAATAAAAGCAAAAATAAACAAATGGGACCTAATTAAACTTAAAAGCTTCTGCACAACAAAGAAAACTATTATCAAGGTGAAAAGACAGCCTTCAGAATGGGAGAAAATAATAGGAAATGAAGCAACTGACAAACAACTAATCTCAAAAATATACAAGCAACTCCTACAGCTCAATTCCAGAAAAATAAATGACCCAATCAAAAAAATGAGCCAAAGAACTAAATAGACATTTCTCCAAAGAAGACATACAGATGTCTAACAAACACATGAAAAGATGCTCAACATCACTCATTATCAGAGAAATGCAAATCAAGACCACTATGAGGTACCATTTCACGCCAGTCAGAATGGCTGCGATCCAAAAGTCTACAAACAATAAATGCTGGAGAGGGTGTGGAGAAAAGGGAACCCTCTTACACTGTTTGTGGGAATGCAAACTAGTACAGCCACTATGGAGATTCCTTAAAAAACTGGAAATAGAACTGCCTTATGATCCAGCAATCCCATTGTTGGGCATACACAGTGAGGAAACCAGAACAGAAAGAGACACGTGTACTCCAATGTTCATCGCAGCACTGTTTATAATAGCCAGGACATGGAAGCAACCTAGATGTCCATCAGCAGATGAATGGATAAGAAAGCTATGGTACATTTACACAATGGAGTATTACTCAGCCATTAAAAAGAATTCATTTGAATCAGTTCTAATGAGATGGATGAAACTGGAGCCTATTACACAGAGTGAAGTAAGCCAGAAAGAAAAACACCAATACAGTATACTAACACATATATATGGAATTTAGAAAGATGGTAACAATAACCCTGTGTACGAGACAGCAAAAGAGACACTGATGTATAGAACAGTCTTATGGACTCTGTGGGAGAGGGAGATGGTGGGAAGATTTGGGAGAATGGCATTGAAACATGTATACTATCATGTATGAAACGAGTCGCCAGTCCAGGTTCGATGCACGATACTGGATGCTTGGGGCTGGTGCACTGGGACGACCCAAGGGAGGGTATGGGGAGGGAGGAGGGAGGAGGGTACAGGATGGGGAACACATGTATACCTGTGGCAGATTCATTTCGATATTTGGCAAATTAATACAATATTGTGAAGTTTAAAATAAAATAAATTTTTAAAAAAGATATAAGATTAAGAAAATTCTGTAGCTCTACTGAAACTTAAGCTTCCATTTACCTTTGTGATATACCTCTCACCCAGCTGGAGTCTAGAAAAATAGAATGGAAATATTTGGGACTTCCTTGGTGGTTCAGTGGTTGGGAGTCCGCCTGGCAGTGCAGGCACATGGGTTCAATTCCACATCCAGGAGGATTCCATATGCCACAGGGCAGCTGGGCAAGGGCACCACAATTACTGAAGCCCATGATCTCTAGAGCCCATGCTCCATAACAAGAAAAGCCACCGCAATGAGAGCACGTGCACAGCAACTAAAGAAAGCCGCACTCAGCAGTGAAGATCCAGAAGAGCCATAAGTAAATAAATAATTTTTAAAAATACAAATATCTGTGATTGATATATGGTTCTTCAGTAGAATTCCCTGAAAATACAAGTAGACTTCACACTTTGGCAAATGGTTATGAGTGGATTCCTGAAGTTGCTGGGAGTAAGCTATTCCCCCATCATCTGTGGCCACTGAAATCCCTACCATTCCTTGCGTTAAGCCCATACTGAAAGTCAGATATCTTCTGCTAAAAGAGAAATATTTTCTGCATACATAATTTTTTTTAAGCTATCTAGCCAAGAGTATGACTCTGGGGAAGGGAACTGCAGGACAGGTAAGTTGGGGCTGAGCTGAAGTTAAGAGAAATGGAGATAGTATGTCAAACAGGGTACATTCCAGAGCATGGCAAGCTTTTGAGGTCTGGCGAGAGGAAGAGTCCACACACCAGGGAGGCCTGGTGTGCTGCAATTCATGGGGTCACAAAGAGTCGGACACAACTGAGCGACTGAACTGAACTGAAATGTCTTGATCTTCAAGTTTGTTCCACCATAGACTCAGAACTGACTTGACAAACCTGTTTGTTTTACTCATACATTATTCTCCTAATCTATGTTAATGAAACTATATTACTTACCTGGAAACCTGCCTTTCTTCAAGATTCATATCAATTGCTTTATGGCCAGGTGCCATATGTTATCTCAAAATGCATATGTTATCTCAAAATGCATATGGGAAAATATACATAATACACATAAAATGTATCATTTTAACCATTTTCAAGTGCACAATTCAGTAGCATTAGAGTATTCACATTGTTGTGATGGTAGTTTTATCCACAATTATTTATTGGGAGCCATAAGTTTGAGTATATAAAAGTAAGTTATAGTTCAACCATGGAGAGCTTATCTTGTAAATAAATAAACAAGATGTAAATTGGAAAAAAAAAAAAAAAAAGATAAAAAGAAAAAAATTAAAAAATACAGTATTTGAAACTTTAATTTACTTAATATTGCTATATATTAGATGCTGCAGAAGAAAAAATACCAAAAATTGAGAAAATAATTATAACCAAACTAAAGTGCAAAGGAAAAATGAAAAATAGCATCATCTGAGTTTACACACATGTGTTTTAGATCCTAGAAGCATTGTAAAGAGCAGGGAGAGTGAAAAAGAAATAATTATCTAAATTTCTCCCAATTTTATAAAACTAGAAAGTCACAGCTGGCCCCAAGTTGAGTGAATAAAAAGCATTCCCCACTAAGGCACATTTTTTAAAACCTGAAAACAGTAAGAGAAAAAGACCTTTTAGCAAAACAAAAACATGTAAGAATGAATTTCTTACAGTTCTTTGTCATTAAATATACAAACCAGGAGACTATCAAATCACAACTTGAAAGTCTGAAAAGGATAAAAGGAAAAAAAGAAAAACTAGAACTTAAAGCTAGTGATATATCCTTCAAAATTAAGGAGGTATAAATTATGTTTTAAAACAAAAATGTAGAGGCTTATATCACCAGAATAGTACCAATACAAGACAGAGGAAGCCAGTGTTTATAGAGAACGAATGACATAAAATGAAAATAGAAAAATAGGAATGTATGAAAGGTAGGGAGACAGAAATGAACAGAACTTAAATAGGGAGAAGTCCAACATCAAAATATTTAGATGTGAAAAACAGATATCCAGGACCAGAGGGGGCTAATAAATGGCTTATAGATTTTTTAAAAGGAAAGGAATCCTAAAGACATCCAGAAACTAGTTGTATTAAAGGGCTTCAGGAGTAAAGGATAGCTGAGAACTTACCAACTTTTTCCTGAAGAGCCTCTAAAAAACATAAATGCAAAGACCAATATCAATTTCATGAGATAGACACAGGATATGAAATTCAAACTGGCTGAAATATTTTATACTTAGAATTTATGCTGTCAGGATGCAGAATACTCACATTCACCCACACAGAGAAACAAACAGGGAATCAGAGCTCACTTATTATTTGGTTTATTTTATTTTTCTTTGACTGCTGATAAATATACAGTCATGTCTCATAATGTGGTACCTACATTGTGTAAAGTCACCTCAAACATTGTATTGGAGAAAATAGAATCACTGCTCTATAGATGTCTAATACAGAGTTAGGTTTCTAGGTGCTTCTATGCTCAAAGATTTTGTCCACCAGTTACTATGGAATTTTATTGAATTTGAGTTTCTGTTTTAACACAGCCTGAAGAAAGCTGATGTTCACTACATCACATGGAGAAAAAGGAGGGAAAGTACTAAATGGCTGTAAAGGAGGTTTAAATACAATGACCTGAACTTTTCTTGGAGAAATCTGACATGTCATAAACCTTAAATAGGCTTACATTTCAAAGACATCTTGACAGAATTTATGAGAAAAAAAAACTACCGGTTCTCTTGATTGCAACAAGACCAATCAAAGAAGTAATGATTGAGAAACTTGAATGGCAAATGAAGTGCCTAAGTTCATTTGGAAAGATAAGCTAATAAGACAAAAATCAAATAAAAATGTTGTTTCTGTGTTAGTTCAAGAAGATTATCTGTGCCTGTTGAAGGTATACAGGAAACAGAAGAAATAATAACAAGGTCCCCAGTGGAATACATTATTGGTAATTGCCTTTGCCTTGTTTACTCTTCTCTAAAAAGAATGAAGGAAGAAACAATCCATTCCAAATGATTGCATTTTGTCATGAAGAAAGAAAGACAAAATGAAAAACACTTTTATAACTTATTTTCTGATTCATAATGAGTTGGGGCTTCCCTGGTAGCTCACTGGTAAAGTATTCACCTGCTATACTGTAGGAGTGAGTGAGTGAAAATCGCTCAGTTGTGTCCAACCCTTTGTGACCCCATGAACTATACAGACAATGGAATTCTCCAGGCCAGAATACTGGAGTGGGTAGCCTTTCCCTTCTCCAGGGTTCTTCCCAGCCCAGGGATTGAACCCAGGTCTCCTGCATTGCAGGCAAATTCTTTACCAGCTGAGCCACCAGGGAAGCCCATACTGTAGGAGACCCAGGTTTAATCCCTGGGTTGGAAAGATGCTCTGGAGAATGAAATGGCAACCCATTGCAATATTCGTGCCTGGGAAATCCCATGTACAGAAAAGTCTAGTGGGCTACAGTCCAAATGGTTGCAAAGATTATAACATGACTTAGCAACTAAACAGCAACAAAGGAATAGAAAGATGATGTTACATGTCAGTGAAGAGGGATCTACATCAAATGAGACTTTCTTGGAGAAAACTGGTAAGTCAGAAGTTTAGAATATCCAAACTTGGCATGTATCTTAGTGATGAAATTCTGTTAGTGGAAAGGCTTTCTCTCCTTGATGGCAATGACTAGAAATACAAGAGAGGTAATAATGCTGTAAATTTAATAGCAGATGAAGATGGATAGCTTGAGTTGGAAGAATATGGTACTATATAAAATCATGTAAAAGTATGTCTCTGCATCTAAGGGAGATGATCTTTAAGAGTTGAAGGCAAGAGCATAAGAAATAGATGAGAGAATGACAATGTACACAGTGGAATACGTTATTGGTACTTGTCTTTTTCTTGATTACCTTCCTTTGAGAAGTAAAAGGAAGAAATGAGCAATTGATTCCATATAAAAACCTAATGTTAAAAAAGAAGGAGAACCAAAATTAGGACTCCTTTCATAGGGTACTGTGTGGTGCAACCTGATGTACATTTGTGAAAACTGGAGCCATAAATTTCCAAAGGACATCTCATCAATCAAAGGCTGGGTTGTCTTACATCCCTCCACCCCTTTCTGCTAAAGGAACTAAAAATGAAAGAAAGTGAAAGTCGCTCAGTTGCATCCTACTCTTTGTGACCCTATGGAACAGTCCATGGAATTCTCCAGGCCAGAATACTGGAGTGGGCAGCCATTCTCTTTTTCAGGGGATCTTCCCAACCCAGGTCTCCTGCATTGTGGGCGGATTCTTTGCCAGCTGAGCCACCAGGGAAGCCAAATTGGGAAATAAAACCCTAAGATAAGATAGGGCAGGAATTCTTTGGGGATGCACAATATTAATCATTTTACCTTGGTTGGGCCACCCTTTTTTACAATGAAATTCATATATATACACATGTTGGGGACAGATCAGCTTTCCAGGCAGCTCAGTAGTGAAGAATCTGCCTGCCAATGCAGGGAAATGTTGGTCCGATCACTGAGTGGGAAGATACCCTGGAGAAGGACATGCCCACTCCAGTATCATGTGGGGATAATTCCATGGACAGAGGAGCCTGGAGGGCTACAGTCCATGGGGTTGCAAAGAGTCAGACATGAGTGAGTGACTGAACTGAACTGAAAACAAACCTTTGAAGATTCAAGCCCATTCTTGAGTAACTTAACTCTGTGCCAGAGAAATTCAGTACTCACAAAACAAAACACAGGCTCCAGAAGTCAATGAATTAAGTTTAAATAGCCAACATCCTACAGAAAATTTACTAGCTAGATGGAGGAGAAAAATACAATCTATAATTAGGACAGAAGAACACAAAAGAAAAAGACCTGGAATAATAGATGAGGGAATTAAATAATGGTTTAAATGCCATATTTTTATCTGTATTATTAATATGTTCACTAATTTAAAAAACATGAAACATTATGAAAGAAAGCAAAAAGTACAAAAAGGAAACAAGTAGAATGCTTTAGAATAAAAAATACAATGTTAGAAATTTTACTCAATACTGCATATATCAGACACTGCAGAAGTAAATAACTAAAAATTAAGACAGAAATAAAATATAACCACACTAAAGCACAGAGGTAAATGGCATCAACTGAATTGATGCACATGTGTTTTAGATCCTAGAAGCATTGTAATGAGCAGGGAGAGTGAAGAAGAAGTAATTGTCTAAATGTCCCCAAATTTTATAAAACTAGAAAGTCACAGCTGGCCCCAAGCTGGGTAAACAAAAAGAGCTACTCACCAAGGCACATTTCTTAAAATCTGGAAAACAGTCTGAGAAAAAAGACATTTTACCATAAAATAAATAAGAATGAATTTCTTATAGTTCTTTGTCATTAAATATGCAAACCAGAAGACTATCAAATCACAACTTGAAAGTCTGAAAAGGAAAAAGGAAAAAAGAAAAGAAAAACTAGAATTCTAAAGTTAGTGATATACCCTTCAAAATTAAGGAGGTATAAACTATTTTTTAAAACAAACAAATGTAGAGGCTTGTTTTACCAGAATAGGGCCACTAGATAGAAGGAGCCAATGTCTATAATGAAAAAATAGATGAATGGGAATGTATGGAAGGTAGGGAGACAGAAATGAGAAGAATTTAAATATGGAGAAGTACAACATCAGAATTTTTGATGTGAAAAACAGATATCCAGGAGCAGAGGGGGCCAATAAATGGCTTATAGATATTTTAAAAGACAGGGAATCATAGAGACATACAGAAGCCAGTTGTATTAAAGAGCTTCAGGAGTAAAGGATATCAGAGAACTTACCACCTTTTTTCTGAAGATCTTCTGAAAAATATAAATGCAAAGATCAATGTCAATTTCATAAGATAGGCCCAAGATATGAAATTCAAACTTAATGAAATATTTTTATTTAAAATTTACACTATTAGGATGCAGAAAACTACTCACATTCACACACACAAAGAAGCACACAGGGAAGCAGAACTCACTTATTATTTGGTTTGTTTTCTTTTATTTGGTCCTAGACTGCTGTTAAACACAGTCATTTCTCATATTGTCACAGCTACATTATGTAAAGTCATCTCAAACTTCGTATTAGAGAAAACAGAATCACTGCTCTATAAATGCCTAGTATAGAATCAGGTTTATGGGTGTGTCTATGCTCAAAGATTCTGTCCACCAGTTACTATGGAATTTTATTGAATTTGAGTTTCTATTTTTACCCAGCCTGAAAAAAGCTGATTTTCACTACATCATGTGGAGCAAAGGGAGGGAAAGCACTAAGTGACGGTAAAGGATGTTTAAATCAAATGAACAAATTTTTTCTTGGAGTAATCTTAAATGTTATAAACCTTGAATATGTTGACATTTCAAAGACATCTTGATAAAATTTATGAAAAAAACTACCTGTTCTCTTGATTGCAACAAGAAGACCAAAGAAGTAATGATTGGGAAAACTAAATGGCAAATGAAATGAGTAAACTCAGTTGGAAAGATAGCTAACAAGACAAACATCAGATAAAAATATGTGTTTATGTGAGTTGAGGAAGTTGATCCTTGCTTGTTGAGGCAAGGGTACAAGAAACAGATGAAATAATGGCAAGGTCCCCAGTGAAATGCATTTTTGGTACTTACCTTTTTCATATTGCCCATTCTCTAAAAAGTAGAAGGAAGGAAGAAACAGTTCATTCCAAATAAATGCGTTTTATCAGGAACAGAGAAGGACAAAATTCAAAGCCCTTTTATAATTTACTCTTTGAAGTATATTGACTTAGGGCTTCCCTCGTGAGGAAGAGAAAGAATCTGCCTGCCAAGCAGGAGATCCAGGTTTGATCCCTTGGTCGGGCAGATTCCCTGGAGATGAAAATAGCAACCAACTCCAGATCTTGCCTGGGAAATCTCAAGGACAGAGAAGCCTGTTGGTCTACAGTCCATGGGGTCCCAAAAGAGCCAAACACAACTTATTGACTAAAGAACAACAACATATTGACTCATATTTGTGAGAACTGGTTCATTAAAGTTCTAAAGGACATTTCAACACTCCACACTGTTTTATGTTTTGTTTGCTTTTTGCATTACCCCACATGTTGGTTGGTGCAAGAAGAGTTAAGATAAGCAATGAAAAATAAGAAGAGGAACGACAGGACTTCCACTGCATTAAATGATGTCCATCATTCATCTTTCATTGAGTTTTTTCAGACTAACATGCACACACACATGACACAGGTATGACACAAAAAGTGATAAGGAGGTGCACAGTAAAGGTACCCATCTGTCTAAAACTGTACATGTAGCAGTAGTTATATAAAACCTCTAATGTACATTGCAAAGATATATTATTAAATTATATTCTCTATGAAAACAAGAATATAATTTTAAAATGTCTTTAGAAAAACAGAATGCTAAAATTTATGATGATATTCGGTTTTCTTTTGGAAATATCTCAGGACAATAGTTACATGTGTTCATCATATAAAATTTTCAAGAAATCTAGAGCCATATTTGGAGAAGGCAATGGCACCCCACTCCAGTACTCTTGCCTGGAAAATCCCATGGACGGAGGAGCCTGGTAGGCTGCAGTCCATGAGGTTGCTAAGAGTCAGACATGACTGAGTGACTTCACTTTCACTTTTCACTTTCATGCATTGGAGAAGGAAATGGCAAGCCACTCCAGTGTTCTTGCCTGGAGAATCCCAGGGACGGGGGAGCCTGGTAGGAGGCCGTCTCTGGGGTCACACAGAGTTGGACACGACTGAAGTGACTTAGCAGCAGTAGCAGAGCCATATTATATCTGAACTTCCATTAAGACTTAGTCCATCTACAAATATTTAAAAGGAATAAAATTTGCCAATTTGATAACTGTGTCAATAAAATACAAAAGAATAAATTATAGGTGTTATGATTGGTTATTTTCTCTAAGGTAGGGAAAATTATTAATATATTTAACAATGAAAAGATACTAGAAGTATTTCATAGCCATATGAATATATACACATATTCAGTAAAAATTAGCATAAGGGAAAATATACCATCTAGTATTATTTGTAATTTTTGTTTGTAACTTCATTTTATAATAGTTACACAAGGCAAATGCTCAAAATAATTATAAATCCATGTCAATTAGTGCACAATATAGAAAGATACCATTTTTGACATCAATTACAAGAGAGAGGAGATAAAGCTGCATATAAGTAGAGTACTTTTGACCCAATTGAAGTTAAGTTGCTGTCAATTCAAAATACATTGTTCAAACTTTTGGATATTAGATACTACTCCATGCTCTGAACAAACAAAATATCCATGGAATATACACAAAAGGAAGTGATTAAGTAATCTCAATATGTCACAATAAAAGGATAATTAATTCAGAGAAAGGTAGTGATGAAAGACAAAAATCCTAAAGACAGAAATCAAGGAGCAAGAAGGTAAAAGTCTTTCTCAATCATTAATTATTTCAAATGTAAATAGACTAAATTCAATCAAAGTACATAGATTGGATGCATAGACTTAAAAAATATACAATCATACTCTGTCTAAAAGTGACTAATTTTAGACACAAATACACACAGGTTGAAATTGAAATTATGGAAGAAAATGTCCATTCAAATAGTTTTACATTCAAAGAGTTTTACAAACCAACTCATTGTCTGAGTCACCAACTCAGAAGGGAGTTTGATTCACATCTGTTGGTCCACAGTAATTTCCCAGATTTTTTCTGATCTGGATTGCCAGAGCTTGAAATGTGTGCTCTGTGCTCCCTATAACAGTACAGAAGAAAGGGACTGTACTACTCAGGGCTATATCCTTGTGATGGAGCACGTCAGTCATGTGAACCAGGTCTTTTGCTCCCAAGTGCTCTAGCTGGGTAGAGAATGGAGTTGTCTCAGAAGCAAGAAGGAGACTCTGGACTTTTGTCTTTGTAGGATGATAAAGCAATATTCTAGTTGCAGGTGTCCATTTCCTCACTTGAATGCACACACAAATGATCACATATATACACAAAGTTCGATTATTAAGTGGCTTTCTTATTTCCTTTGTGCAAATAAAGCACAATGAGACTGCCTAGTACTGGAAAAGGAAGTTATTTTATGTTCACTTAACAATTTGTGAAAACCAATTAAATTTAAGCCAGGGTTGTTACAGAGAGGGCAATGATTCCATGTACCTTTCCATTTTCCCTTCTGCAGTCCAAATTTAGTATTAGCCTTTATTCTTCTCAAATTCAGTGAACTTCTGAACTCTGCCTACTCGTGTAAACCTAGATTCTGCTATGGAGTCTTCTTTGTATCTTTCTAATCCTTACATGGGTCCACATTCCTTTTATGGTGAAAAAATATGCCATTGTGTGGCTGTACCACTTTGGGTTCACTTTTTTGGCCATTATCAAAAATGCTGCTGCAAACACTTGTGTACACATTTGTGTGTGTGAGTGAATATATACTTCAATTTCTCTTGGGGTGGAACTATACAGTTATAAGGACCTGGAATGTTAGGTCCACGAATCAAAGAAAATTAGACATGTTCAAGTAGGAGATAGTAAGAATAAACATCAACATCCTAGAAATCAGCAAACTAAAATGGATGAGAATGGGCGAGTTTAATTCAGATGACCATTATATCTACTAATGTGGCAAGAAGCCCATAGAAGAAATGGAGTAGCCCTCATAATCAACAGAAGAGTCCGAAATGCAGTACCTGGGTGCAGCCTCAAAAATGACAGAATGATCTCAGTTTGTTTCCAAGGCAAGCAATTCAACATCACAGTCATCAAAGTCTATGCCCCTACCACTAATACCAAAGAAGCTGATCAGTTCCATGAAGACCTAGAAGACCTCCTTGAACTAACATCTAGAAAAGATATTCTATTCATCATCAGGGATTAGAATGCAAAAGTAGGAAGTCAGATACACTGAGTAACAGACAAATTTGGCGTTGGAGAACAAAATGAAGCAGGGCAAAGACTAACTGAATTCTGCCAAGAGAATGCACTAGTCATAGCAAATACCCTTTGCAACAACACAAGACACAACTTTACTCGTGGACATTACCAAACGGTCAATCAGTCAGTCAGTTCAGTCACTCAGTCATGTCCAACTCTTTGCAACCCCATGAAGTGCAGCATGCCAGGCCTCCCTGTCTGTCACCAACTCCCGGAGTTCACTCAAACTCATGTGCATTGAGTGGGTGATGCCATCCAGCCATCTCATCCTCTGTCGTCCCCTTCTCCTCCTGCCCCTAATCCCTCCCAGCATCAGGGTCTTTTCCAATGAGTCAACTCTTCACATGAGGTGGCCAAAGTATCAGAGTTTCAGCTTCAGCATCAGTCCTTCCAATGAACACCCAGGACTGATCTCCTTTAAGATGTACTGTTTGGATCTCCTTGCAGTCCAAGGGACTCTCAAGAGTCTTCTCCAACACCACAGTTCAAAAGCATCAATTCTTCAGCCCTCAGCTTTCTTCACAGTTCAACTCTCACATCCATACATGACCACTGGAAAAACCATAGCCTTGACTAGATGGACCTTTGTTGGCAAAAGTAATGTCTCTGCTTTTTAACATGCTGTGTAGGTTGGTCATAACTTTCCTTCCAAGGAGTAAGCGTCTTTTAATTTTATAACTGCAATTACCATCTGCAGTGATTTTGGAGCCCCAAAAATAAAGTCTGATACTGTTTCCACTGTTTCCCCATCTATTTCCCATGAAATGATGGAACCAGATGCCATGATCTTAGTTTTCTGAATGTTGAGCTTTAAGCCAACTTTTTCATTCTCCTCTTTCACTTTCATCAAGAGGCTTTTTAGTTCCTCTTCACTTTCTGCCATAAGGATGGTGTCATCTGCATATCTGAGGTTATTGATATTTTTCCCAGCAATCTTGATTCCAGCTTGTGCTTCTTCCAGCCCAGTGTTTCTCATGATGTACTCTGCATATAAGTTAAATAAGTAGGGTGACAATATACAGCCTTGACGTATTCCTTTTCGTATTTAGAACCAGTCTGTTGTTCCATAACTGTTGCTTCCTGACCTGCATACAGGTTTCTCAAGAGGCAGGTCAGATGGTCTGGTATTCCCATCTGTTTAAGAATTTTCCCCAGTTTATTGTGATCCACACAGTCAAAGGCTTCACTGTAGTCAATAAAGCAGAAATAGATGTTTTTCTGGAACTCCCTTGCTTTTTCGATGATCTGGCAAATGTTGGCAATTTGATTTCTGGTTCCTCTGCCTTTTCTAAAACCAGCTTAAACATCTGCAAGTTCACGGTTGACGTATTGCTGAAGCCTGGCTTGGAGAATTTTGAGCATTACTTTACTAGCATGTGCTGCTACTGCTAAGTCACTTCACTGGTGTCCGACTCTGTGTGACCCCATAGACAGCAGCCCACCAAGGCTCCCCCATCCCTGGGATTCTCCAGACAAGAACACTGGAGTGGTTTGCCATTTCCTTCTCCAAAAAAAACTAGCATGTGAGATGAGTGCAATTGTGTGGTAGTCTGAGCATTCTTTGGTATTGCCTTTCTTTGGGATTGAAACAAAAACTAACATTTTCCAGTCCTGTGGCCACTGCTGAGTTTTCCAAATTTGCTGGCATATTGAGTGCAGCACTTTCACAGCATCATCTTTCAGAATTTGAAATAGCGCAACTGGAATTCCATCACCTCCACTAGCTTTGTTCGTAGTGATGGTTTCTAAGGCCCACTTGACTTCACATTCCAGGATGTCTGGCTCTAGGTGAGTGACAACACCATCGGGATTATCTGGGTCATTAAGATCTTTTTTGTACAGTTCTTCTGTGTATTCTTGCCACCTCTTCTTAATATCTTCTGCTTCTATTAGGTCCATACCATTTCTGTCCTTTATCGAGCCCATCTTTGCATGAAATGGTCAATACTGAAATCAAATTGATTACATTCTTTGTAGCCAAAGATGGAGAAGCTGTACACAGTCAGCAAAAACAAGACCTGGAGCTTACTATGGCTCAGATCATCAGCTTCTCATAGCAAAATTCGGGGTTCATCTAAAGAAAACTGGGAAAAACACTAGGCCAGCCAGGTATGACTTAAATCCCATATGAATTCACAGTAGAGGTAATGAACAGACTCAAGGAACTAGATCTAGTTAACAGTGTGCCAGAAGAACTATGGACAGAGGTCTGTAACACTGTACAGGAGGCAGTGAACAAAAGCACCCTCCCAAGAAAAGAAAAGCAAGAAGCCAAAGTGATTATCTGAGGAAGCTTTACAAAAAGCAGAAGAATGAAAAGAAAGGAAAAGCAAGGGAGAGTGGGAAAGGTACATCCAATTAAACGCAGAGTTTCAAAGAATAGCTAGAAGAGATAACGAGTCCTTCTTCAATGAACAGTGCTTAATAAGAGAAGAAAACAACAAAAAGGGAAAGACTAGAGATCTCTTCAGGAAAATTGGAAACATTAAGGGAGCATTCCACCCAAAGATGGGCACAATAAAGCATAAAAATGGTGAAGGCCTACTAGATGCTGAAGAGATCAAGAAGAGATGGAAAGATTACAAGGAAGAACTGTATAAAAAATGAACTGGATTACTATGATAGTGTAGTAGCCAGACATTCTAGAATGTGAAGTCCAGTAGGTTTTAAGCAGCACTCCTGCTAAGAAAGCTAGTGGATGCAATGAAATTCCAGCAGAACTATCCACATCCCTAAAGGAGGATGCCATCAAGGTTTTGCATTCATTATGTCAGCAAATCTGGAAGATCCAGGAGTGGTCACGGGACTGAAAAAGATCAATCCTCATCCCAATTGCCAAGAAGGGTAGTATCAAAGAATATACTAACCACCAGACAATTGCACTCATCTCCCATACTAGTAAGGTCATGCTTAAAATCTTGCATGCTAGGCTTCAGCATTATGGGAACCAAGAACTTCCAGATGTCCAAGGTTGGTTCAGAAAAGGAAGAGGAACTACAGATCAAATTGCCAACATTCACTGTATTCTAGAGAAAGAAAGGAAATTTCAGAAAAACATCTATCTCTGTTTCATCAACTATGCTAAACCTTTAACTATGTGGATCATTACAAACTGTGGAAAGCTCTTTTTTTTTTTTTTTTTTGGAAAGCTCTTAAAGAGATAGGAATACCAGACCATCTTACTTGTCTCCTGAGAAACCTGTATGCAGGTCAAGAAGCAATAGTTAGAAACCTGTATGGAACAATTGATTGGTTCAAGGTGGAGAAAGGAGTACAATAGGGCCTTCAGCTGTTACCTTTGCTTGTTAAACCAATTCGCTGAGGACATCATGAGAAATGCTTGGATTGGATGAGTTACAAGCTGGAATCAAGACAGATGGGAGAAACATCAACAACCTCAGATACACAGATGACATCACTCTAATGGCAAAAAGTGAAGAGGAACTAAAGAGCCTCTTGATGAGGGTGAAGAAGGAGAGTGAAAGAGCTGGCTTAAGAATTAAATATTAAAAAAACTAAGATCATGGCATCTATCCCTATTACTGCACGGCAAATGGTAGGGGGAAAAGCAAAAGTAGTAACAGATTTCCTCTTCTTGGAAGCTCCAAAATCACTGTGAATGGTGACTGCAGTCGTGAAATCAGAAGACAATTGCTTCTTGTCAGGAAAGCGATGATGAACCTAGATGGTGCATTGAAAAGCAGAGATACTACTCTGCTGACAAAGGTGTGTATAGTTAAGGCTATGGTCTTCCCAGTGGTCATGTACGATTGTGAGAGTTGGGCTGTAAAGAAGGCAGAATGCCAAAGAATTGATACCTTTGAACTGTGGGCTGGAGAAGACTCCTGAAAGTCCCTTGGACAGCAAGGAGATCAAACCAGTCAATCTTAAGGGAGATCAACCCTGAATATTCACTGGAAGGACTGATGCTGAAGCTGAAGCGCTAGTATTTTGGTCATCTGATGGGAAATGATGACTCATTGGAAAAGTCCCTGGTGCTGGGAAAAATTGAGGGCAGAAGGAGAAGAGGGTGTCAAAAGATGAGATGGCTGGACAGCATCACTGATGCAATGAACATGAACTTGGGCAAAGTCCAGGAGATGGTGAAGGACCAGAAGGGCTGGTGTGCTGTAGTCCATGGGGTTACAGAGTCCAAAAAAAACTGGGCGACTGAACAACAACAATGGTAATTCTACATTTAACTTATTGAGAAACTTCTAAACTGTTTTCCACAGTGACTGTGTTGTTTTACATTTCTCCACATTCTTTCCAACACTTGTTATTTTCCACTTGGTGAGGGGGGAATGTAGGGAGGACATAGAATATCCGTCTTAGAGGGCATGATGTGTCTGACTCTTTGCAACCCCATGGATTCTATAGTCCATGGAGTTCTCCAGGCCAGAATGCTGGAGTGGGGAGCTCTTCCCTTCTCCAGGGGATCTTCCCAACCCAGGGATCCAGCGCAGGTCTCCTGCATTGCAGGCAAATTCTTTACCGGCTGAGCCACCTGAGAAGCCCATATTGTGGTTTACATTTCCCAAGTAACTAATTGTGCTGCACATTTTTTCAGGTGTTTGTTGACCATTTGCACGTCTTCAGAGAAATATCTGTTCAAATCATTTGTTCATTTAAAAACTTGAATTGCTTTTCTTTTTATTATTTAGTATTACAAATTCTTTATATATTGTTCATACTAAACTCTGATGAATAATTTGTAAATATTTTCTCTCTTTCTATGAGTTGCCTCTTCACTTTTTTGATAGTGTCTTTTGGTGCACAAAACTTTTAACAAAGTCAAATTTATGTTTTTCTTTGTTTGGTTGCACTTTTGGTATCATAACTAAGAAACCTAAACCAAGCGCCTAACCCAAGATTTATACCTATGCTTACATTTAGATCTATAATCCATCTTGAGTTAATGCTCCACATATGATGTGAGATAGAGGGCAGCTTCATTCTTTTGCCTGTAGATGTTTACTTTCCCTTCACTGTTTATACCTTGATGTGCTCTCATTTGACTCTGGTTTCCCCAGACCTCATCATCTTGCCATCATCACATTTGTTAGAACTGGATTGTGATTGATATTTATTTTTTCTTTATCAAATTATCCTTGCATTTAAGATACAGTTTAGCTGCTCATCAAATTATAGTTTAACTTTTCTCCTTCAACAATTGAAAATAAAACTCTTCTGCCATTTTTATTCAGTGCTGTTGTGCATCTAATTTTTGTTTAAGCAGTGCTACTAAAGTGTGATCCATGTGTGCATGTATGATAAGTCACTTCAGTCATGGCCAGCTTTTTGTGACCCCCATGGATGGTAGCCTGCCAGACTCCTCTGTCCATGGGATTCTCTGGGTAAGGATACTGGAGAGGGTTGTCATGCCCTCCTCCAGGGGTCTTCCTGACTTAGGGGTCAAACCCACATCTCCTGAAAATCCTGCATTACAGATGGATTCTTTACCACTAGTGCCACCTGGGAAGCCCCAAAAGTGTGATCCATAGATCAGTGCATATTTGTAAACTGTTTCTTACTAATTCTTCATGAAACAAATATAGAAATAAAGTATTACAACATTTGGAGTGAATTGATAGAAAATATTAGGTATATGATATTTAATAATAAAATTTCCAATCACATGTCTTTGTACTCACTTCATCATTTCCAGTAGTTTATTCAGAAAAGTATGTCTGTGATATATAATGCAAAAAATATTTACAACAACCACAAGATGTGGAAAATATTCTTCTCTGCAAATTATTTGAGAAACACTGCTTGATGTGGCTGGAAACTTTGGTAATGCAGATTCATGGAGACTTAAATCAAGAGGCCTCATAATCGGTGGTCCTGAGGACACCCGTCAAGACTGGAATCCTTGGGTTTACAAAAAATGGGCTACTATCTTCACAACTTATAGGTTCTTATTCTAAGTCACTCAGTATCATGCAGATGGGGAGAACTCCATGGATTTCAGTTTGAAGTAAGGATAGACTGACCCAGAGAAGTTGGTGTGGGTGAAGGAGAAGATGTGGGTTTCATCAGTCATGTTATAGAAAGAAATGTCACTATCCTCATAATCCAAGAAAATCACAATCTTTAGTGGACACTTTTCAATCGGGAGAGACTCTTTGTGGAAAATGCCTTGGCGAGAACAAGTGAGAGCCCTGTATTCACATCCCTTCTTCTCTAAGACGTTGAACTTCATCTTCTGTAGATCACTGAGTAGCTCACTCTTCTCTGTGGGCTCCTCATAAATGCCTAGAGTCCATTCATCAGTGTCCTCAATGTCCACCTCCCAGTAATGTCTCCCCTTAGTGAATCCTTTCTGATCAAGTTTGAGAAGGTTGCCACCTCCTTGCTCTTTACATAATACTGCCTGAGGTTCCTTTCTGAAGTCAGAATTGTTCTGATGAACATTTTCATGATTTTCAATCACAAGAACTGGAAGAAATAAAAAGGAAAGGATAAAGCCAAGACTGTATATTTCAGAAAACTGTTGTACAGGGGAAACTTTAACAAAACAGAGCAAATGTGTAAGGAGTGGTGAAAAGAACACCTCTCCTCTGAAGGTGTGTGTGTTGGGGGAGGTGGAGCTGGGCGGGAGGAGGGTTTGATGTGTTCTCTTGCTACTTATTCTTGCTACCCATTCTATGCTACTTGTCTTATCTTTGCCATGGTCAGTGTTTTGACAAAGTGCCAGTGTGTGCAGGATCTTGAAATGTTTACTGAAGAACGGTGTTCCTGCCATGTTCTCTGCAAATTAGTCCTATTTTCCTCAGTCACAGGCTCCCTGTGAGCTGACCTCTCTACAAAGAACAGCCGAATTGCTATTTTGAGCCCTTTTTACTTAGTGTGGGGTCTCCTCAGCTGAGGGGCTATGTTAATTTCTGTTTCAGAACCAAGTGGACCCCACAGACAGGGAAGCTTTGTCAGCATTTGAAAGGGGAGGCACGACCAGAGTAGCTAATCCTAGCAGCAGTTGTCAGTTCAGGCTAACATTGAATGCTTTTCATGTCCTCCTTCTCTTTACCAGAACAGTAGTGCCTGTCTCTTCAACTAGGAGAGGATGTTAGGAAGGATAAGCAGGGTCTCAGAGGAGATCTCAGAGGGCAGGTTATAAGGGGGTCAAAAAGATAAATAAAGAACCACTTACCACGTTCAAACTGTTCCTTCCTCCAGTCTGAAAAAGAGCAACATGAACTGAAACCAGACCAAAGTATACCCAGGGGATGAAAAGGAGATAAGATGACTTTCCTGACTCATCACCTTCTCGTGGTGACATTCCCTTCCTCCTCAAAACTCCTCAAACTCTGGTAGTGTCCAGAAACTACAGGACAAGTAGTATTCTTTCTGTGCTCTCAGATTAGAAACCATCACATAATTCAGCCAGTAGCTGGGGCTGTTCTCCAACTGAAGCCACATTTGGAGACCCCAGGAGTAGGGTCTGATCCTCTACATGCCACTCTACTGTGCTCTCCAGGCCTCTGTGGGCCTCCTCATTGATGATGATAACTATAAAACATATTTTTAATTTAATTCTATTCTATTCCTCCTCTAAACCCCTCCATCTATTTACAGTTTTTCTGGCCTATGATCTCCTTAGAGTTTAAGTTTATGACCAAAGCATTTAAATGAGCCCTTATTACTTTGACCCAGATTGTAATCGGATAGCTTGTATTTTTCTCCAGAGACAGATTCCTAGTGGGAAAAAGAATTGCATCTGCTTATGCCTGTGGCCAATTCTCTTATAACAGGCCTTGTGATTTTATTTGAAGATTGGGTTTTCTCACTGAATCTTGAGACAATAGGTAGATAAGGACCCATCCATAATTCTTGGCTGGAGCAGCTCTGTGGTTTCTCACTAAACTGCCCTCCCATCAGAAGTGTAGCACTCAGATACATGGAATCTATAAATGTATGAGTCAAGGAGGACATCAGAGATCATGTATTCCAGTCTCTTCATTTAAAGAGATAAAGACACTGAGGTCAAGAAATATAAAATAACCCAACTTCCCAGTTGTAATTGACAGATTTGGAATTAAAAGTGTCAAAAGTTGTCCTTAGTACTTTGTTCACTCCTTTAGAAACACAGGAACATTTCTCAGTATCTCATAAAAGAAAACTCTTAACAAAACTGCTTAATCAGCTTTAATCCTTGGGAGGAGTTCCTCTCACCTTCTCTTATCAGAGCACTCATCAGGCTGTGTGTAGTTGCCTTTTCCTGATTTCCTTCCCCCAGTGGACTTTAAGTTCCACAAGGTCAGAGATAATAACTTGTGCCACCAACATCTAGCATGCCTGGCATATAAAACTTGCATAGATATATATTCAAGGAATGCCCTAGTGTGTTTTTGAGATCCAATACCATATTCCACACACACACAAACAGAAACAAATGAGTTATAAGCCTACAGAATATGTAGACTCAGATTTCAGAAGGTATGCTGCTGCTGCTGCTAAGTCGCTTCAGTCGTGTCCGACTCTGTGCGACCCCATAGATGGTAGCCCACCAGGCTCTGCCATCCCTGGGATTCTCCAGGCAAGAACACTGGAGTGGAAGGTATAAAAATAGCCAATTCCCCCTACCTCCAGATAAACATATTTATGCAGAAGATATTAAAATATTTTGAAAAACTGTTTTTCAACTTTTTCATACATAAACCTTCTCCCTATATATTGAATTTTACTTTATTTCAAATAGGTAAAATAAGTAAAATCATAGTTAATATACTTTTCTGAATATAAAATATATTTTCTGATCTTTTAAACTTTTTTTGCAGAGTAAAAATGCTGACATAATATATTCTTTATTCTTCCCAGATCTCCTCAAAGTCACCCTGAGTTCCATCTTTCTCTTCTCCATAGGGAAGGGCTAACAATTCACATTCATGCTGTGTCCTACCCCAGTCATGTAGTGGAATTGACTAGTCAGCAGTTATTTCTCCTTCATTATCAGCTCTGGAAAACAATTGGTTATTTGAGTCTCCAAATACAAAATACTACAGAGTGATACCAAATAAAAATTTCACAACTTTCAAGTGTGTGTATGTGTGTTTATATTTATCACTCTGCTTATTATGCTCAGAATACCAGAGGCATTTGGCAAGACGAGGACCAGAGGTTTACATACCAGGATATATCAGGGCCTTCTTCCAGTCTAAAACAGAACAAATACAGGAAAGACAAGATGAGACATTAATCTGCAACCTCAAATTTGTCTTCCTTTCCATAATTTCTCTTCCACTAATCATCATGAATCCTTTAGTCTTTTCTCTGAGAATAGGGAACTGAGAACTTGTTGGACGTCAGGGCATCAATTGACATGACTGAGTTGCTTACCTTTATTGTATAATGCCTTTCGTTGTTCTGAAAGAAACAACATTCAGTGAGAGACCCAGAACAGGTGTGAAAAGGGGTAAAAATTCTATACAGGGCATGAGAAGAGGTAAGACTCACCGAGATCTTCCTCAAGCTTCCCTGAAAGAGAAAGAGATAGAAAACCCATCAAATTGAGTTTTAGTTGCTCCTGAGCCCAGTGAGTAGCTAAGTGAACTCAATTTGACCTTCTCTTAAGGAGCCCATCATTAAGCAGGTGAGAAAGATTAACGAATATCTTTGTCAAATATAAAACGGCAAGCTCTAAGAAAAGTTATGTGGGAAGAATACTGGGGTCACACAGGAAGGCAAGTCCATGCTTCCCGGGAGTTCGATTTCTTAGGTGTTTCTGGAGCTTATTCTTGAAGGATAAAAAGGAAGAGACAATAAAGGAAGACATTTCTGCAAAGAGAAACAGGTTGGGGTACAGAGGCTTGAAAGGGCATGGTGTGGATTGGAGGCTTATGACCACTGCCCACAGATCTCCTAACTTCCCATGTGGTTTTCTCCTTTGCATAGAACTCCCAGTTCTGTGGAATTCTTGGCACCCTGTGTTTTCCTCAGGATTCTTCAACAATTTTTTATTTCCCCATCTACCCTGCACACACAGCATCTGCAGCTTTTCCAGGAACCTCTGATTTGACTTGCTGCCCGATTTACTTTTTAATGAATGTGCCTCTTCCTTCTCTCTCGCCACCTTGTCTCTTTCATGAGATGCTTTCTTCTTTTCTCTACTTCTCCATTTTTGGCTTTATGTTCTTTCCAGCCAATGTAGCTGATCCCGATGAGGAGAAGCACCAGCACAGGGAGTGTCCCAGCCAGGGCTATCTTCCATGGAGACGTTCTGGGGAAGAAGGGCTCTGACACAGGCAAGTGGAGACACAGTGAGAGACCAACCTGGAGGAAGCCCTGCCCTCTCTCCAAGGCTCCCTTCAGCCCTTCACTCCTCCCTGCCTGGAAGACACCCAGCTCTGCCTCGGGGTTTGTGCCTGACTGACCTGGAAGGAAGATGGCTGACGCTTTCTCCTGGCCAGAGACAGGGTTCTGGATAGAGCAGGTCACATTGCCAAGAGAGCTGTCTGTGACCACAAGAGATGCCTCTACATGGAAGAGCCCATCTCCATCTTGAGTCTGATATTCAGAGAGGGATAGTAGCTTCTCTCCCGCCATGTCACTCCACTGCACCCTGGGTTTGGGGAACCAGCCACCTGAGGAGCACAGAACTTGGATCCCGTGATCCTCAGGCCCCATCATGCGAACGTGAGGGGCAGAGCCCAAGCCTGAGGAAAGAAAACATGTCCCTGAGGCCTGTGGTCCCTTGGGGCTCAGGAGTCCCTCAGGCTGAAGGTCTAATTGTCCATCACTAGGCTGATAAGTTGAAGAAGGCAATGGCATCCCACTCCAGTACTCTTGCCTGGAAAATCCCATGGATCGAGGAGTCTAATCGGCTGCAGTTCATGGGGTCGCTAAGAGTTGGACATGACTGAGCGACTTCACTTTCACTTTTCACTTTCATGCATTGGAGAAGGAAATGGCAACCCACTCCAGTGTTCTTGCCTGGAGAATCCCAGGGACAGGGGAGCCTGGTGGGCTGCCATCTATGGGGTCACACAGAGTCGGACAGGACTGAAGCCACTTAGCAGCAGCAGCAGCAGCAGCAGCAGCAGCAGGCTGATAAGTAAACTGAAGTTCAGAGTTCAAAACTGCTCACAGTCAGCATTAGGCTTACCTCTGATTCTGAAATCAATATTAAGTTGATTCTGAAATCAACTTAATGCTTTTGCACTGTACTAGGACTGAGAGAGCTTTGGGGTCATTCCAAGAAGAAAAAAGCATGGGGACAATCAAAGAAAAAGTGAGTTTAATTCTACAAGTTGTCTTCTGACTGGGTAAAAAAATATTTGAAGGTGCCAGTACCCATCTGAATTAATACAAATTAATAAACTTTTGAGATCTTTTTGGATACCAAAATATCTACAGGAAGATTGCCTCCTTTGGTGTTTAAAAGCAGAGCATGTGATTCTGTCCTCATTGTACAGTTTAGGAAGCTGACATTCTGCAAGGCAACATATGGAAGATCCTGAGAAATACCAGTCTAGGGATCCAGATGTTCTCAACATAGGTATGCTAAGTTAACATACCTATCACATGCAGCTCCACAACAGCTTCCCGGGAGATGTGACCATCATTAAAATGACACCAGTACTGGCCATCATCAGAGGCACGAACGTGTTGGATCAGCAGGGCCACAGCCCCTCTTCCGATGGAGTCTTCCACCAACTCTGTCCTACCACGGTACTCCAGCATTTGCTCCCCGTCTTGTTCCTGCCCATCCTGGTACACGAGCACCGCTGGGGAGAGCTGGGTTCGGTACCACCGGATCTGCATGTGGGCTGCACTCTGCTCGGAGGACAACTGGCAGGGCAGAGTGGCATCTGCTCCTAGTGAGACCTTGATGGGCTGAGCTGGTCCCATCACAGAAAACCCAGACACTGCATGAAAATCAGAGACAGATTAGGGGAAGCAGTAGGGGAGGAGATGAGATGGTAGACCCACCTGCATTTCTTAATGTGAGACCCAAATGTATTTTTCTTATTTGTGTTTTTTGATATCCAATTAAAGAGACAGTATCAGAAAATGTCATTATTGAGACCTCATGGCTGGTTATCTTCAAACCTGGAGTCTGAAAATTTCAACTTGAGGGGCCCTTTTTACTTTATGAAAGACAGATTCATGTCCCAGAAAGAATAAACGGTTTGTCCAAGATCATAACCAGCTCAGGGATCCTGAGTCCAAATTCTTTGTTTTCAAATTTGGGTTTTTGTGGCAGTGTAAACATTACAAAGTATATTTTAACAAACAGTTACATCAAATTTAAACAGATCACTAAGATCACTCACATTCAGTAAAGATTTAGATAAATATTATAGCTGTGATTTTTATGAGGTCTGCTCAAAGGATGTTGATGTGAAGGAGATCGCCCACCCTTCACCTGACTCGTCAAGCCTTCTGTTGGCAGCAGACAGAGCCATAATTTTCCCAGATATAACTGCCTTTGAGAGGGAGCAGAGTTGGGACTGGTGGACCTACTGTATAAGAAGAGCCACTGAAAACAAACCAACAAATGAAAGGTATGAGGGAAAACACTGACCTGGGGAGCCCCACATGGACACCCAGAGAAGGAGAGCGGGGAGAACACCAGCAGGAAAGAGGCCAGGAAAACCTGCCATCTTCTTCAGAGCAGAACATGGAGCACGCTGGAAGCACAAAACATTCATTCCGAGGATGCTGAGAATGTGGTGAGAAGCCATCCAGTGAAAGTTCTCAGAAGGAAAGAAAACAAATCCCATGTGCAAAGACTTACTTTTATACACAGGATTTTGGCTGTTTTCCCTTACAGACCTTGAGACAAACACCACCAACTCCCAACCGTTCCCATGGGGTTTTTTTTTTTTTTTTCCTTCCCTCTTTTGTTTTTCTGAAAACCGTTTCCCCAGCAGGTGTAGGAAACGGTAAACCGTTCTCTTGTGTCCTGTGGGCTTGCCTGCTTATCTATGGATTCACCACCTCACCAGGGCTCTCTTGAAATTGAAAACCTTGAGTTCAACGTTGAGAAATGAAGTCAGACTCAAAATTCATCCACTTTCCTCAGTCAAACTATTTCTCCCCTCCATTCACTTGTTCATTCATTCATTCATTCATATATTAATTTATTTTGACCACAAATACTCTTGTAGCTTAATTCCTGAAAGGGAAGGGAGTTTTCTCACCACATGAGCCCAGAGCTCAAGCCCTTCTTTTCTCAGGACCCACATGTCCCACAGACACACCTGCACATCCCCACATGTTTTTCTCACCATCCAGGTTGAACCAAGGGGGTTTCTGGACCAAGCTCCGTGTCTCCTTAGTGCACCTACACGATCTGGCTCCAGACACAATTTGCACCTGGTTGTTCTCGTGGTCAGCATCCAAGGGTGTGGCTGCAGGTGATGAAAACGGCAGGTTTCTAACCCATTCCTCGATTAGGAGAACATTCTTAGTAAGGAGGACAAATAATGCTGCCAAGAAGAATGGGTATTTGAATGCCTCTTCTGGAATGGGTTTAATGAGAAAGTCTCAGCCTGCCTCCAGCACTGCTACTAACTTTGAAAGTGGAAGTAATAGGTCATCCCAGAGGACTTTGGACTGGGCTGAGCCATAGAATGATAGAAACTCTAAAGTTGCTTTGATCGACAGTGTTCATTATGGCTCCCTGCTCCCACCTGCAAATGACAGAAATTGCATTAGCTGGGGAGAAAGAATCATCTTCCTGTATAATATCCAAGTCAGTTGGTCATCCAAATGCTTGATTCACAAATTTAGATGATTGAGAGGATAAACCCAATAGCAGCACGCTTCCTCCTACCACACCATAGCTGACATTGGAAGCCATGTGCAGAACTGCATGGGGGACAATAAGACATCAGGAATGGAGGACTCTGTGCTCTGAAAATATTAGGGCTCTGTTTCCAAAAAAACCTTAGGGTTCCCCAACATAGAATAGATGTAAAAACACAGTAATAGAGTGCCAGATACAAAATGCTCACACAGAGTTTTCTTCCCACTTCACAGTCTTTCCAAGTGTAATTCATGTTCTTTTCATGTCACATAAGATTTACAGATAATCAGGGACAAAAGAGGCAATTGAGTAAATATTAATATGTAATTCTGGACAAATGAATACCAAAATCCTAAATAAATATTCTCTGGAGATAGGTACATTTGCCTTTTTTAAGAAATCAAATGTACTGAGATATAATTTGCCTACAATGGAATGCATGGCTTTAGAACATGCATTTCAATGAGGTTTCACAAATGCTTACTCATGTAACTACCACCTCATTGAACAATGGAACATTTTTGTCTCTTGAAATTTTCCTCATGTTCACTGTCCATCAATCCTTTCCAAAGGGGGAAAAAAAAAAACAGTATTCTGATATAAATTGTGATAGCTTAATCTTACCTACTCTTAGAAACTTCACCAAAACGGAGTCATACAGTATACACCCTTTTGTGCTTGGTTTTTTGGCTAAACAAAATGTTTTTTTGAGTTTCAACCGCATTGTGTGTATCAGTGCATTTAAAATTTTTTCTTGCCACATAATATTACACTGTTTGAATATAGGACCATATATTCTGAATTTCCTTCGGACTGTCTCCCTTCCTCATACAGGCCCATCTCCTTCCACTCAAATTCTTTCACGCCACTCTAAGCAGCACTCCTCCATAAAACTATCCTGTCTTATTTGGGGTCTGACACCTACCTTATGGTTTAGGTCTGAAACACTAAAGAACGGGAAGGGAAAACTAAAGGAGAAAAGGAACTATCTGAAAATATTATTTGCCTCTTTTGTTTACTCTGAAATGTATGATACGTCTTTGTGTATATATTCTATCTCAAAATGTAGATAGACTAATATACATTTCCAACAGTTAGAAAAAAGTAAATTTTAAAAATTCACATACATATTTAGGCATTTTTCCCAATTATAGAGAATTGTTTGAGCCAATTAATCTGTGAAGAATATTTAGAGGGAATTACATTGAATACATACCAGCATTTGTGTGTTTAAGAGAGAAAGGTGAAAAGGGAGAGAGAGGGAAAGAGCTACAAGGCATTATTAATTTTAAAGAGAAGTTTTTAAAACAGTGTGAACAGTATGATCTTGCTTGTTTGCAAAAAATGGAAAAATCACAGCAAAATAATAATATTTCCACTCAGATATATGTATTTCTGAGTGGAGCAAATAAAAGTGTTTCTGTCTATAATTTTGGTTCTTTCTAATTTTCAGGTTTCTCTAACTTAAAAAGCTAAAGAATAATGTGTGTATATAAAAATCTTTAATGCAAATATGAAGCATATTAGGAAGATTCATTCATAGGAGATAAAGTATTAGAGAAACAATCAGCATTCTTGGGAATGAAAAATTGTCTTTAAATAGAAAACAAATGGAGGTGTCAGCTCTGAGTAGACACTGCTGCTGCTGCTGCTGCTAAGTCGCTTCAGTCTTGTCTGACTCTGTGTGACCCCGTAGACACTGCTGAAGATCAAAATATTGGGTTAGAAAAAGGGAGTTATTACGTGGTACTTAAAATCAAAAAGATTTAAAAATTAGGAAATTTAGGTTGAGCAAATCCACCCAGAACTTCAGCATTCACCCAGAATGTTTCCCAAGATGAAAAGATAAGGGGCAAGAATCAGAAGGAAGGGTACTTCACAAAAAGCTGACTACTAGAGAAGAAGAGTCATTTATACATGAATTCTTGTAATGTTTTAGAGTTACAAACAAACAACTAAACAAAACACAAAACCTCAAAGTTCCAGGGTGCAGAAAAATTTGTTAGGTACAAAAGAAAAAAAAAATCAGATTCCATCATACATGTCATTCAATAGTAATTACTAGAAAACAGTTGAATGGAGTCTTCATTTTTGTCAACAGAAATTCAATTAACAATCAAGTGAAAAAAACAAAGGGAGAATTTCATTCAAGTCAACTGAGGATTATAATTCAGAGACAGATTCAGAAGCTCTGAGAACTCTCCCACCTGTTAGAAGTTGAAAGTACACTGTACACATTTTTTTTCCCATGTGCTTTTTTTTTAATATAAATTTATTTATTTTAATTGGAGGCACCACCGTACACATTTTTAAGACAAAAGATTGTCATCAAAATGACATACTGACATCTTACATGAAAGTTCACCAGAGCTAGTCCAGGTAAGCATGTACAAAGCAAGTAGCAAGTCTCCACGATTCCTTACAGAGTCAGGAAAGAATGCTGTTCTTTTAAGAAGTTACATTGCTAGTATTAGAAGAAAGGAAAAAAATTATCATATAGTCAAGCCAGCATTCTCACCTTTGAGGAGGTCTTGTTAATGTACAATGCAGAAGCACAGTACATATTACAGGGGGAGGAAACAGACCCAAACAGACAAATAGAGAATTTTGTGCTTAAATTTCCTTGTCCTGCTTTAAAATATAAATTTTATTTCATCACTTTCCTGAGTAGAAACTAGAATTTTCTAAACAACAAAACTAGCATTAAGTGTAAAAGAAAATTCTGGACAAGCAAGGAATCAGAAGTTGCTTCTTTTTTCTCATAAAACTTCTCTTATATGAAAAGTGAAGGTTGCAGGTTGAACACAAGGGCTTGGAGCGGGGAAAAGGTACAAATACTGCTGGGCTACATCCCGTAGTTGTTTACTCCCACTCTTTGTTATCTGACTTGGAGTAAAGTGAAAGATAGGAGATTTAGCAAATGTGTTCTGGCAGTATGGGCTTCCTAGGTGGCTCAGTGGTAAAGTATCCTCCTGCCGATGCAAGAGACTCAGGAGACTTGGATTTGATCCCTGGGTGGGGAAAGTCCCCTGGAGGAGGAATGGCAACCCACTCCAATGTTCTTGCCTGGAAAATCCCATGGACAGAAGAGCCTGGGGGCTACAGTCCACAGGGTCACAAAAGTTGGACACAACTTCAAGACTGAGCACGCATGCATGTCCTGACATTAGTCACGTAGAAATGGAGGAATCATGGGGTGACTTAATCTCCTTTTTCTGATACTTTCTTCCAATAGAGTATTTGCCTCCATGATGACTGCATGGTTTTCCTGCAGCAGTGCCTTTATACATTTTAATCATGTTCCAAAAGTATGATAGCATTATTCATACTCATGTCAAACCCCTGCCTATTTAGGAAATGCAAATCCAAATCTCTAGTGAGATTAGATACTTAAGCAAGTTTCAAAGAGAATACTTGGGAGAAGCAGATAGTTTGGTATTAATTTTATAGATAGATCTGGGGGCGGCTTGGCACTCTAAGCACAGTGGAAGACGGAGTTAGGTGAGTGTCATACTGGGTCGTTCTACTAATGGATTTCTATTCATTAAAAACTGAAAGAAATTATTAAATCTCACCAAGTCAAAAAGTAAAAGATTTTATGTGGCATAGTTGTTATAGTATGTAAAACCTCTCTAACTTCATTTATATGTTCTGGAATGGTTCTGTTCATTTCTGATTAATTGTGGTTATAAACTATTTTGAGTTCCAAACTGATTTTGCATTTTTTAATTCTGCTGTAGGCTGTTAGCACCATGCAGTCCTTGGAAGTTATGTGCTCATGATGAATGTCACTATTTGAAGGGGTCATCTCATTTCTCCGAATGATTTCTCTCTGAACTTTATTTTTATTTTAAAATTAATATTGCCATATTTAAAACTTTGTTAGGCTATGTCTGGTTTGTGAAAGGGAAAGTGAAATTCGTTCAGTGGTGTCTGACTCTTTGTGAACATATGGACTAGAGAGTCCACGAAATTCTTCAAACCAGAATAATGGAGTGGGTAGCCTTTCTCTTCTCCAGGGGCTCTTCCCAACCCAGGGGTCGAACCCAGGTCCCCTGCATTGCAGGCAGATTCTTTACCAGCTGAGCTATCAGGGAAGCCCTATGTCTGGTTTATACTTGTTTATTTCGTGTTACTATATCTCTTACAATCCATACAGAGATGTTCAATCTTATATCCAGAATATCAAAAATGTAATTTAGAGTTTTTAAATTTTTTTCAGACTCTAACTCAGAATGTCTGTCATTCTAGGCAAGAAGGGCAATTATTCTAAAACTTGTAGGATTTGAAGGATCTTCAAAACACAAATCAATTATGTAGCCACACAGCAGAACGTAAAAGTTACTGACCCTCTTCTAAGTGGTTTACATATATTAATTCATGTAATCCTCATGACAGCTTAGGGTAGGTACTATTATTAAACCCATTTTCAGATGAGAAAACTGAGGCACACAGAAAGCTTATGTAACTTGATCAAAACCATGAGCTTGTATGTGACCTTACCAAGATTTTAACTCAGCCAGTCAAGTTCTAATATTTATGTTTTGAAGGCAATGGCACCCCACTCCAGTACTCTTGCCTGGAAAATCCCATGGATGGAGGAGCCTGGTAGGCTGCAGTCCCTGGGGTCGCTAAGAGTCGGACATGACTGAATGACTTCACTTTCACTTTTCACTTTCATGCATCGGAGAAGGAAATGGCAACCCACTCCAGTGTTCTTGCCTGGAGAATCCCAGAGACAGGGGAGCCTGATGGGCTGCCGTCTATGGGGTCACACAGAGTCGGACACGACTGAAGTGACGACTTGCAGCAGCAGCAGCAGCAGCAGCCTGGATAAATACACTCTCAGAGAAAAAGAAATCTCTGGATTTTGACCCTTTCCTTGGAAGTGTGCAATTATTAGATGGATTTATTTTCATGCAAGGTCAAAGTTCTCTTTTCTTATCTTATTTGGCTTTCAGTTTTGAATATGTTGGCAAGATAGAGGAGAACCGCACTGCTGAGAATTTCCCGAGCAGGGGCCATCTTTCTTCTAGTTCTCTGAAACCTTTTAAAAAAAAAACTAAGGCTTCCTTCAGGACCCCAAGGTTTCTAACGTCTGGTCTTCCCCTGGCATCTTGGAGCAAGTATCACAGGACACACCTGCAGGCAGCCCACAGAGGGGCACCTGGAGGGACGACAAAGAGCATGGATTCCTGGTGCCTGTGGCAGCGTCAGTGAGAACTTCCAGGATGCCTTCATCCCCCTAAGAAGAACTTAGAAGACGTGAACAGTCTGTGTGAGTAGTACATTTTCTTGGTGATGGGCGAGAGGGAGGGAAGTGAGAAAATCTGGTCAAAGACCCTGGGGGTAGACAGGGGACAAGCCAAGTTGTATCTGCTCTTTCATCATATAGGAATGTATGGTGAGAAAATCTGTCGAGGCCAGAGCAATGTTTATGCTCAAGCCATCTCTCTCAGTGGTTGCTCACTGCTTTTTCTCTGTCTTTCCATCTCTCTAAACCCCTCTGATTCTTCTTCAGAGGGGTTTAGAGAGACTGTGGTCAGATTTATCACATCAGAGCATGGCAGTTGAAGTAAAGACTGTTTTCTGGGAAAAGGGGAAACAAAAGGCCTCTTTTGTGAACGTCAAAGGCTTCCCTGATGGTCCCTGAGAGAGACACTAGGGTTTCAGGAGGCCATTTCTTAGAAGTCCTGTGAACCACTTAGCTGTAATCTTTTTTACCTCATGGGTCCCATTTTTATCTTTACTCCAGCTATTTTCAGGACCCCCTCAATGTTATACTGTTCTCTACTCTGGAGAAGATGGTGTGCTCCCCGGCCTTCTCTCTGCTAAGAGACCTCTTTCTGATCCTGCTTTTCCAGATGTCCATGAGGGGCTCAGGTGAGAATATTTTATATACCTGGATTCTCTTACCCTCTGAGTAGAATCATTAAACCACTCTGCTGTGTCTTCTATAGACCTAGGTTAATTCCAAATCTTTTACTTTGATACAATAATGCATTTGCCCATACATAAGGGCAGATAAATCACTATTATTTTAGAGATGAGGACCAGGTAGAATTTCTTTTCTGTTGCCTTCTAATTCATTTGGATCTCAATTTCTGGAGGAATGCATTTCTGATGCCCAAGATCTGCCAAAACTCTAGCTTCATGATTTTCCAGCACTCCTTCACCTTCCTCCATTACTACCATTGCAATTTAAAAATAATCTGTTTAATAAACAATCGCTCTGTTGACTGTGAGCTCCACAAGGGTGGAAATCTTCCTTGTCTTGTTCACTGCCATCTTCAGCCTGAATATGTGTGACAAATTATTGCTGTGTTAATGAGAGAGAGAATGCCCATGGGCCTCTGGGACCTGCGATGATGCTGTGCTCTAAAAGGCACAGGCAGGGTATTGCAATATTCTTTTCACTTGTTACTCCATTCCACAGATTCCTTTTCAGTGACTGGCCCCTCAGAACCCATCGTGGCCATGCTGGGTGCAGACACAGTGCTGCCCTGCCGTGTGTACCCAGCCATGAATGTGGAGAATATGGAGATCCGGTGGTTTCGCAATCAGTTCTCAGAGGCTGTCTTTGTGTATCAGAATGGAATGGAGCAGGTGGGAGAACAACTAGTAGATTTCAAAGGGAGAGCCGAGTTGGTGAAAGACTACATCACCGAGGGAAGAGTAGCTGTGAGAATCCACAGCCTCCGGGTCTCAGACAATGGAATGTACAAGTGCTTTTTTAAAAAAGGAACTGATTTCGAAGAAGCCGTTTTGGAGCTAAAGGTGATAGGTGAGTAATTATCAGAAAATACAGATCACTGTAAGGGAAATGTAAGTGTTCTGTATGTGATTAGGGAGGAGGATGGTGAACAAAAGGCAACAAGTAGGTATCCTTGGAGGTGTCAACATCCTAGGCACTGAATTTAAACCTCAAGTCATCTTAATCTATTTATGCATTTATTAAGATGTACTTTAAAAATAAATGATTTCCATAAATATCTATCATAAAAATATATCATTTACTTCCCTCTATGTCTCTCCTCACATATTTTGAGGTAAAGCACCGTGATTAGCAAAATGTACCATTACTCCCAGAGATGAGAATCCCAGCTGGCTACTGTGAGGGACAGAGGCTTAACTGGAAATGTTAGTGGTCCAGTCCCGCTAGCACTGTTTGGAGGAAATGAGGGTTTGACAGAGTAGATTGAGAGGCTGCTTCGTCGTGCTTGTTTTTTAATTTCATATACATGGACTCTTTTATGTCTGCTTTGTTGTGGTTGTTTTGTTTTTTGTTCACCATTATGTTTGAGATCTTCCTATCTAGCTCATTGAATGTAGTTGTAGTAGTTCATTTCTCTCTTTTTTTTTTTTTTTGCTTTTACATTTAGATCTCACATCTGTAGAAAGATATTTTTGATATAAAATTTCATGATAAGTTCAAAATATTTTTTTGTAATGTATCTATTCACTTATCTCCATACCAATAGTGAACAGTGTATGAAATCTCCATCCAGATGTACAGTACATTGCTTCCCATAAACTTCTTATGGGTAACTAGTGTAAGTCTAAATTTTCTATCTGGTTATAATGATTTATCTGTCTATTTCTTTGGTATTTCCATCTCTAAAGCTTTATACTCTCTGCCAAGACAAACATAGTGTTTTTCTGGTTGTAAAGTTTTTCTCATTCTTTGAATATGTTAGGTTTACCTTAAATTAATACTCTCATTTAATACTACTTGTCAAACTATCTATACACGCATTTTATCCTCTTCTTTGTCTATAACTTTAGTGGAAAAGTCTAATCCATTAGGTCTTGAAGGAAAGGGTGACAAACTCTCCTGAGCCATGTTACTGGGATCTCACTTTAATATCCGCCCAGTAAGAGGTCAAAGCTTTCATAGTTACAGAAGTAACCTCATGCAAATGACAGCATTTTTCAGCACCTTTCCTGTTAGTTTATTGACTTCTGGGTATGAAGACAGGTCCAATCTTTTAGAAGCAGTTTGTTGAATAGGACTGAGCCAGCCATGGTGGAGCCATATTTTATGATATCAAGTTTTATAAAGAAAAATAATACATAGTCTTAGAAGTCAGGACAGTCATCATTATCAAAGACATGGTGGATTCATCTAGTATTCTGGTAGTGTTATATTTTAACACGGGTGTTGGTTATGTGAACCTACTAGTAGACCCTGCCCATGCAGAACTGAAGAAGAAGAGGAGGAGTGGAAAGAAAAGAAAGGACTGAGAATGGAAAAGTTAAAACATCTTGACTCTTTCATGGACTCACTTTACCTTGTTAACTTCATCTTTTAGGTAAGCCTTACTCAGAGGAAGAAAGAAAGGAAAGGAAATTATTTAAGGAGGTGACTATGAGAAGTCTCAATTTAAGCAGCAGATGAAATAGACATGTGATATAGATACAGTAATCTTTTTCTGAAAGAATTTAACATCAATGGATCTTACTCTGCTCCTTCCCTATTATCCTTCTATGGCCAATTGCAGATATGCTTGTATAGAGGAGATATGACAGACATTGGTATAAGTCCCAGAATCAGCTTCAATGCTCTTTTACCTTTTAAGCTTCAGATAACCATTGATCTCATGGGAAAAGAAAAGAACCCCCTTCCATCCACTGAGAACTATAGTGCTTTGTCCATCTTTCTCCACTGGTGTAGCTGTGAAATATGAGGGACATCTGGACAAAAACTCTCCAAGTCTCAGATGAATGACTCTCCTCTCCAGGTATAGGTTCTGGTCCTCGTGTTTTCTTGGTGGGTCCAGAAGATGGAGGAATAAGGTTGAAGTGCACAGGCAAGGGATGGTTTCCCCAGCCTGAAGTACAATGGGAAGATGTGAAGGGAAAGAAGATCCCATCTGTCTCTGAGGACGAGACACAAGATGATGATGGCTTGTTTCAGATTGAGGCATCCCTCATTGTGAGAGACAGCTCAACGACACAAATGTCCTGTTCCATGAAGAACCCCTTCTTTGGACAAGAGCAAGTGGAAACCATTTTTATCCCAGGTCCGTGCTGCTCATTTGGGAGATAGAAGAGGAGTAAGGAAGGGATATGGGCTTCCCTGATGGTTCAGTGGGTAAAAAATCACCTGCAAATCGGAGACACGGGAGATGTGTGTTTGATCCCTGGATTGGGAAAATTCCCTGGAGGGAGGAAATGGCAACCCACTCTAGTATTCTTGCCTGAGAAATCCCATGGACAGAGGAGCCTCGGGGCTCCAGACCATAGGGTTGCAAAGAGTCAGACATGACTGAGTGTCTAAACACACTCACACACACAAGGAAGCGATATTTAGAAAATGGGATGGGATAGGCTTGCTTGGTGTATGTTTTTAACCAGGTTTTGGGGATCCTGTGTCAGAATCCTTCTTCCCTAGGCCCTCTCCTTGGAAGGCAGCATTTGCTGTGACTTTGGTGATACTTGGGGTTTCAGCTGGTGCTATTGTATATTTGGCCTGGAAAGAACGACAGGGAAATAAGAAGCTATCAAAAGTCGAGGAAGAAAAGAAGAAAGAAAGTAAATCTAAAGGTAAAACTGGGCATCAGACTTGGTGGGGATGTGTGACTTTATATATCTGTTAGCATGGCTGTGCACGTGGATGGCATCCTTGGGGAATGCAGAGATATGTGTAAGAATGAGTCAGAGCCCCAAGACCTCCAACAAAACATGGAGCTCAAGAACTTCCTGAGGAAAAAAATATTATAATTGAGTCCATTGGAGAAGGAAAGATCACTGGTATAGGCATAGATAGAGCTTATTTTTTTAATGGTCATAATGATAATTCTCAAAGGATTTTTTTGTTCTAGATACATGGAAGTAGCATTTAGAATCTGGGCTTAATAACATAGTCTAAAAAATATTTTCTGTTAAACCCATTTTTTTTTTCCTTTTTAGAATCATTTAAGAGAGAGCTTGGTAAGTTTTCCATCTTCATTGCTCTAAAGTAGGAGATAGAGTCCTTACTGTATGCTGTATGTCTGGCATCTCACAGACTATTATTCCTTTTCAGCCAGAAGGAAAGAGTTATATCAGCAAGGTGAGTTATACTGTTGTTACAGTTGGGGAAACCCTCTCGTCGACCCTTTTCTTCTGGTTGCCTTCTATTTACCTTGTTAGTGAGAGAGGGACCTGCTTCCCTAAACAGTATAAAATGGTCAACCACATGATATCCAACACTGGACAAATAACAGCAGGTTTTTAAGCACGTATATCCTCACATATATATTCGCATCCTGGGAGAGAAAGACACCATGTGCCATGCCAGAGCACCTGGAGGTCGCAGTTGAGAGCGGAGTGAGTACAGCAAGGTCTGTGGGAGGCAGGTTTTGTAGTCACAAGAGGATGAGGTGATCCTGTTTCTGTGGAAGTATGTAATTGGCTTGTTTGATTAATTGTGCAGGCTGACAGTGAGGTAAAATTCATTAGGTTGAAGATCAGGTGGGGTTCAGCTGTTTTGGCCAACAGGGAAATTAGCTGAGAGGGGAGACTTTCCTGATGGCTAGAGGACCTGTCTACTGAGAGCAGGTTGTCATTTCTTGTTTAGTCGCTAAGTTGTGTCTGACTCTGTGATCCCATGGACTGTAGCCAGCCATGCTCCTCTGTCCACGGGATTTCCCAGGCAAGAATGCTGGAGTTGGTTGCCATTTCCTTCTCCAGAAGATCTTTCTGATCCAGGAATCAAACCTGGGTTTCCTGCACTGTAGGCAGATTCTTTACCATCTGAGCTAGAGCAGGAGAACTCACAGTTAGGCATTTGGAACCCTGTAAAGCTCAAGAGTATCAAGGCAGCACACAAAATTTTAGGCTTTCCAATATATTCTCAAAACTTAAGCCTACCTTTTCTTTCTCCCCAACTAAAAAAAAAATGAACCTGCATATTTTATCATAGATGTAGAATGTGAAAAATGTGAGAAATAAAACTGGAGATGTAAAAGAAGATAAGTACATCAGAATTGTCATTGAGATCATGAACACAATATACTGTACTATGGTAAACCCTCAGATTTTCACTTTCTGAAGTGACATTGCTGTAAATGGGAGACTCTAATGCCTTTGTTTTATTTCAGACTGGAGAAAAGCTGAGTTATATGCTGGTGAGTAACTGATATTGTCTTGGGGCTTCAGGTACTTCGGGTACTTCAGGTACTTCATGAGGCATTTTCAGACCATTTTTCAGGTAGGAGCTATCCTCGGGAGATTTTATTTTGAATCTAGGAGTCCAAAAAGACACAAGGGGATAAAGGGAGAAGCTTCTCACTAGTTCAGAGGACATGAACTTGGCATATTCTTCCATCTGAATTTTGTTTTTCCTTTTTAGACTGGAGGAAGGAACAGTTCAAAGCAGGTGAGTTACTTTACTATTATTTGTCTCACTTAACCTCTTCTATACAATTGAGAAAGTATTTGTATAAACTCCCAACAATACTTAACTGGTTATTCATTTCATGGCTCTCACTTCAATCTAACACAGAAATGTTACCAGATTTCTTACCATTCTGACATTATTCACTCATTCAGCATTAAATTATACAACTATTCATTTAGTGCCTAGTAAATAAAGTGGATTTGGTCTCTGACTTTATGGGAAAGTGCACGTACAAACTGTGATGCATTATGAAGGAATAAGAGATTGCCATGAGAAAAAATGGTGGATTCAAGGAATTCCCTTGAGGAATTTATATTTATTCTGAGACTTAAGTGCTGCTATTGATCTATTCATGTCAAAGAGAGTAGTTCAATCAGAAGGAAGCCTGCTGTGTACTCCGTCTGAGACAGAGAAGGGCTTGTTGCATCTCAGTGCAAGTGGAAAATGGGCCCTGACCATCTTAGAATCTTCCCAAAATCACAACTCTCTACTTCTACTGCTTGCTATTCACTCTGAATATCCCTGTATCCACAAACATTGCCTAGTTAATTTAATCCTCCAAAAATTAAAATATATTCTAATCATTCCCATACACATTCTTATGAGAAAAATTTTAATTATTGAAGATGTTTGGTTTGACCAGAAGCAGACTCCTTACTACTAGAATTACACTATTAATACTATTACTATAGTGTTACTATAACCATCAGAAGCTAAAATTTACCAAGTGGACAAAATATAGTACTAAGTTCTCTGCATATTATCTCATTGTCTTCTCACAGTAGTTCTGTGCTGAGGCATCATAATTATGTACACCTTCATGAGATTAAAGTGGGGCCGAGAGAAGCAAAGTAACTTCAAGATCGCCAATACTAAAAGCAGAGTAATTATAAAATTCAGATCTTTCTGACCACAGAGCCTGGGATTTCAACCATTTAAAGTATAATAAGAGTGTAAGATAAGTACTATAGATGGCCCAGTTATTACCTAATCTCACAGAAAAATGACCCCAAAGAAACTTAAATGAAGGTGAGTACATTGTGATTGGAAATAAGACATGTCTTAATTATTAAGAGCAAGCAGTAAAGCAACTGGCATTAGCAGGAGGTTAGAGAAGCCCCAACTTGAAATACATGACCCTGGGGATTTTCTTGGTTAAGCATTCTCAGCCTGTCTGGAACACATGGTTACCCAAGGTCCCATTCATTCCTGGCCTTCTATGATCTACACATCACATGTCTCCTGTAAATGAACATAGGAGAGAACATATGTTGTTTTACCTAATCTTCCATTTTTCTCATTTTTATCCATCCTCCCTTTCCCGTAATTTGCATCTTTCCTAAAGCCAACCAGTCTCCACTGTGGAATGACCTTTATTTTCCTCTCCATACCTGCAGCGGCTTTCACTCTGGATCCGAAAACAGCTCACCCCAACCTCGTCTTATCTGAGAACAAGCAACACATTTCTTTAAAAAATAATGTTTCCCAGAATGGTGATGCCTCAACACACGAAGATCAAGCAGTTTCTGAAGCCATCTTCAGTGTTCTAGGAGATAAGTCCTTCACCCAGGGGGACACGGAGAGACAATACTGGGAGGTAGAAGTAAATACGAGGACAGAAGCTGGATCCACAACTCGATGTGCTCTGGGCATTTGCTCAGAGACAGTGAAGAGAGAGGGCTGGTTTGTAGAAAGTCCAGATAAGAATTTTTGGGTTTTGGTACACGAGGAAGGAAAAGTCATATTTCCCAACTCCCAGAAAAACTCTCCATCACTTAGGCAGCAGCCCCGCAGGATAGGAGTTTTCCTGGACTGGGAAGTTGGGAACCTGTCCTTTTATAACATGGCCGATGGGTCCCACATCTATTCTTTTACTGGCGTCACCTTCTGTGGGACGCTTTTTCCTTATTTTAGCCTTCGGGTACTGGTGCATCTTTAACCATCTGCTCAACTTCAGATCACCCTGAGCATTGTCCTGACTCTTCTCCAAAGACCTCTCTGACTCATTTAAGCAGTAGTGTCCCCCAAGAAGCTAACTCTCTGTTATAAGAAGTGAATGTCAGCACCTCCGCTGCCTCTGCTCAGGCTTCTTACAGGTATGTTGTCCAAGAAAGCTGTCCTTCTTGAAGAGTAGGTCATTCTCATTAGGTATAAACTACCCCCTTTCAAAGAGAGATAGAGGGAGAAAGAGAAATGGACAGCTAAAATGTCTGGGGGAATTTCCTCTAGTGTTATCTTTGGGGAAGTACTTGATGTGGGCAGCAATGATTTGTTACAAGGAAACTCCAAGCAAACATATGGGCCTTTCTTAAGTTCTAGTACTTATTGTGTTTTGAAGTAAAGATGTTTAAAGCTACATTTAAAGTGAAAATCTCTGTTGTCACTATTTTTGTTATCAAATATGGAGGAGGGTTGTTGTTGCTCTTTAGTTGTTAAGTCATGTCCAGCTCTTTTGTGACCACAGGGACTGCAGGCAACCAGACTTCTTTGCCATGGAATTTCACAGGCAAGAATACTGGAGTGGGTTGCCATTCCCTTCTCTAGGGGATCTTTCTGACCCAGGTATCAAACTGACATCTCCTGCATCTTCTGCATTGGCAGGCAGATTCTTGACCACTGAGCCATCTGGGAAGCCAAGGAGTTGGAAGTGATGTTTAAAGGGGAGGGTACCAGTTGAATATTACTGTTGGAGATACAGAAATCTACTCAAATCTTTTATAGGTATTGGCTCAGCTTGTCCTTTCTTTAGGCTTTAGTGTCCATCAGCTCCTAAAGTTGGACTTTGCCAAGGTGTGGAGAAGATTGATAAACAGCTGTAAAACAATTTCAACAGGAGACCAAGCCTTCTGGGAAGGAAGAGTCCCTCTCCCCTCCTTTAAACAAATTCTTACTGATCAGCAAGTTCAGAATTGTATGTGAATAAAAAAGAAATGAATGTTGCAATTTATTATTTTCAGAGAAAAAAAAATTGTCAAAGGAATGAAGAAAAGTCCCTCTCCCCTCCTTTAAACAAGTTCTTACTGATCAGCAAGTTCAGAATTGTATGTGAATAAAAAAGAAATGAATGTTGCAATTTATTATTTTCAGAGAAAAAAAAATTGTCAAAGGAATGAAGAAACATCTTCAGCCTTCATGAAGAAAAAGTTATTGTTAATACTGGCTTTTTTGTTTCTTTCTGACACAGTTCTTCCTACTTTTGAGGGTTTTCCCTTTACCTTTAATGAACCTAAGCCTTCTCCAGCTATTTATTACAAAGTCTACTTCTTTAAGAATACAAAATACAAGCTTCTCCTGTCAAATGAACATTCTCTTTCTGACAGTAGAAGAGATCAACTTAGACCCCTTAAATTTTTCTGCCCTTACAGTAGATCTTTAAGTGGCAAGTCCCTTTAACAGTCTCTCTTGGAAGGTACATCTCCACAGCAAAATTTCCCTAACACACAGCCACTAAGTGGCAGTCAGTATTTGAATCTAAGAAGAATAAACTCAGAGCCCAGAATATTAACTTTACTTACAAAAAAAGAAGGGCTTGAATAACAAGCAAGACAGAGGCAAAGGAAAGGTGGGGAATATATTAATAGGCATAGTCAAATGGTTGTGCTGGATGAAGATATGTGGGGTAGCAACAGAACGAGTACAATGATATTGAAAGTGTGGCATGGAACAGGAAGGACAATGGGTTCAGTTTGGGATATTTTACTGTTGTCACACACACACACACACACACACACATATTTGTGTGTGTGTCTGTGCGCTAAGTCACTTCAGTTGTATCTGACTCTGAGACCCTATGGACTGTAGCCCACCAGGCTCCTGTGTCCATGGGATTCTCCAGGCAAGAATACTAGAGTAGGTTGCCATGCCCTCCTCCAGGGGATCTTCCCCACCCAGGGACTGAACCCTCATCCTCTGCGGCTCCTACATTGTAGGCAGATTCTTTTACCTCTGAGCTACCGGGAAAGCCTATGTGTGTGTGTGTGAGTGTGTGTGTGCGTGTGTGTGTGTGTATGACACATAAGCAAACCCTAGACTTTAGTTGAAAGTACTGTTGTATGTTGAAAGTATGTTGTAACATATGCACCACACCAATGCAAATTGTTGATAATAGAGGAAACTAAAGGGTGAGAGGGGAGGGATATGGGAATACTCTGGATTTTCCACTCAATTTTGCTGTAAACCTGGAAAAAAAACTCTTAAAAAATAAAATCTTTTAATGAAAAAAAGGTGGGAATGAAGTACTGGAATATTTGACAACGTGGATGAACTTTAAAAACACCATACTAAGTAAAAAAAAAAAAAAAAAAAAACAGACACACCAAAAGTCTATGCAAAGTATTTTATGACTCCAATTATATGAAATATCCAGTACAGGCAAATTTATAGAAACAAGATGGACTACAGGCTGGAGGGAGGGGCAAATGGGTATGACTGCTTAATGGTGATGGAGTTTCCTTTTGGATGAAAATATTCTGGAACTGAATACTAATGATGGTTGCACGTATTGTGAATGGGAAAAATACCGATGTCTTGGACACTTTATTCTTTTCCTTAAAACTTTAATGGATAGGAAAATTAAATACACTTTGATTATATTCCTTCCTAATCTTAATTGAATTCAGATTTGAGACATCATTTCAGCAATTACATATCTTTCTCATCTTAGTAATAGCATCTTTCCCGTTTTGCATTCTGCCATTGAGATGTCTCTCTTCAAGAAACTGTAAAATCAGAGTCTGAATAAAGCCCTAAAACTGTTTATGGTTTTTGGTTCCCTTTTAGTAAAAAACAACAAGAATTAGACACTCTAAAATGACTAAAATGATGAATTTTGTGTGTATTTTACCACAATTGGAAAAATTTTAAGCTAAATAAAATAAGCGTGAATACACTTGTGAAAGAATAATATTACATACTAGAATATTACAGTACATAACTTCAAATATAAATTTAAGTATGGGAAAAAAAAACCATGATCCAAAAGAGAAAATTCCAGAATGTCACAGATGAATAATCTTCAAAGGACAGTGAAAACCGTAATGTCTGCCTTCTTAGAAAGTGCAGTCTGTCATTCGGAGGTGTCCCTCAGTCTCACTTCAGAAGACTTTAAGACTTTTTCCAAATCTTTATTTTTTCACATTCCTTCTTCTCCTATGTGTGGCTTCTCTGTTTTAATTCACTGTGATTTAAAATATTTTTTTATTTCCATTGCATTTTATTGCTTGTGTTGTACATATTGCTTCTGTTTATTTTGTAAGTATTAATTTTAAATTGTGTGCTTTTGCACTCTAAAACTAAAATTGACATTTTCATATACATGACATGTAACACAGTTTCCTCTCGGACTAGTATTTCTGAAAAATTTCCTCACTCCACACTCTCAATTAACTTTCTGAGAAAGTTTGATGCAGAAATTACACACTTTATGGGATTTTCAAGATTATATCTTAGTGATCAGATTTTCCTCCTTACATTTAGCTGTATTTTCTTTCCTTATTTTAACTGTATTTTTTGTTTTCTCAGTCCCATTGGGATAATTGTTACCCTTCTAGAGACACAAATCAAATACTTGATTGTTCCCTGCACTTCCTCCTCTAGGCTAAGTTGCATTTTCCATTGGATTTTCTAAAGGTCTTTTGTTATCAGATATCAGATTGTGATCAGCAGGCAGGATATTAGAGAGCTTGGGATATGACAGCTCACAGAAAGGATAAGTCTCCAGGTCAGATATGATACCAGAGTAAGGTTAAATCCTCTTGATTAGGTAAGTGAGTGAGTGGGCCAGTCCCCTTCTAATAGTTGGTGAAAAGAGAAAAGAACTGGGACTTAGAATATAACCCTGGTTTCCAGAATCCATGGTAATTGTTCTCCTTGGAGGTGCTGCTGAGACTCCTTTGGGTGCAGGAAAGATTCAGAAGAACCTACACTAGGAGACCAAAGAAAGAAGGGGGTGCAGAATTTCAGATAAGAATATTGGGGAAAGTATAGATAAGGCTTCCCAGGTGGCACAGTGCTAAAATTTACAACTGAGCACTCACGCACCATAAATAGGGCACTTGTTCAAGTTATCAAAGGAGAGGCCTCCAGAGGTGTAGTCAAGGGAGATTCTAACGCCCTAGAGACATCTTCAGGCAGTGGAGGCCTAGAGGAGAGGAAATGGCCCAGTACTCATTTCCATAGCAACCCCTTATCCCAACTCATTCTCAGATAATACAGAGACAACTTCTTCAGAATGCTGTCCTTGGCAACACTCAAGGCCTATCCTGTCCTATCCCTAACCTCCGCCTCTCAGTACCACCCTCCTGAGACAAGCCCCTCCGTCCCAGCTTGCAAAGGAGGCCATCAAATTGTTGCGGGACATCTGGCTGCGTGACTCTCTGTAGGTCACAAGCTTGTTTCCCTCAGAAAGGATTCGTTCTGGGTGAGCTGTTTTGTTTTTTTTGTTGTTTGTTTTTTTGTTTTTTTGTCATCATAATATGTCTAGTTAACATCCATCACATGTACTTTCAAAATTCTTTTGAATTTTGAAAATTACTCTATTAACAAATATATATTTGCTGAATGATTACCACAGTGTTTAGCTAACATCCATACCACACATGGTTGCAATTTTTTTCTTGTGATCAGAACTTTTAAGATCTATTCTCTTAGCAACTTTCAAATATACAATGCAATATTGTTAACTATAGTCACCATGCTGTACATTTCTATCCCCAGGCTTGTCTTAAAACTGGGAAAGTATATCTTTGACCAAATTTATCATTTCACTCACTGGGCTTTAATATAACAAAGTACAAACAAAGATTGAAACGGTTTCAGATTCCACAAGAAATTACACTTGTTGAGTTTTGGTATAATATCAAAGTAGAATATCCACAGTTATATAAAATGAAATATTACTCTTTTCCAACTGCATATCCATATTTCTTCATATTTTCCAATCAAACAAACATAGTACAACAGAGTGAATGGAAAACAGAATTATTTTTAATAAAATGTTATTTATGTTAACAGGTAATAGGTGTATTGTTTTTTAAATGAATTATAAGTATACAATTTAAATTTTTCTAGTTTTAACTTCTTTTTTTTTTTTTCATAGTGCTCTTTACTCCTTCCTGTATTTCCAAGTTTTGTTTTGATATTATCATCATTCATAAAGGACTTTATCATTTTTATAGCTCAGGCATGCTTCCTTAGCTTTCATTTCTCTGAAGGTGTTTTCACCCCATTTCAAAAGATACTTTCAATGAATATCTATTACAGAATTGACAGCTTTAATTTTTCAGCACTTTATTTTTTTTTTTTTATTTGATAAATTTAACACCTTTTATTGCCATATCTCATTTTACTGTGCTTTGCTTTAGTGAACTTTATAGATACATGTTTTTTTTTTTCCTTGTTAATTTTCTGTTTAGTTGATCTATCCATAAATGTGAGTGGGGTATTAAAGTCTCCCACTATTATTGTGTTACTGTTAATTTCTCCTTTCATACTTGTTAGCATTTGTCTTACATACTACAAGTGCTCCCATGTTGGGTGGATATATATTTATAATTGTTATATCTTCTTCTTGGATTGATCCTTTGATCATTATGTAGTGACCTTCTTTGTCTCTTTTTCACAGCCTTTGTTTTAAAGTCTATTTTATCTGATATAAGTATTGCTACTCCTGCTTTCTTTTGGTCCCTATTTGCATGGAAAATCTTTTCCAGCCCTTCACTTTCAGTCTGTATGTGTCCCTGTTTTGAGGTGGGTCTCTTGTAGACAACATATGTAGGGGTCTTGTTTTTGTATCCATTCAGCCAGTCTTTGTCTTTTGGTTGGGGCATTCAACCCATTTACGTTTAAGGTAATTACTAATAAGTATGATCCCATTGCCATTTACTTTATTGTTTTGGGTTCAGTTTATACACCATTTTTGTGTTTCCTGTCTAGAGAATATCCTTTAGTATTTGTTGGAGAGCTGGTTTGGTGGTGCAGAATTCTCTCAGCTTTTGCTTGTCTGAAAAGCTTTTGATTTCTCCTTCATACTTGAATGAGATCCTTGCTGGGTACAATAATCTGGGCTGTAGGTTATTTTCTTTCATCATTTTAAGTATGTCTTGCCATTCCCTCCTGGCTTGAAGAGTTTCTATTGAAAGATCAGCTGTTATCCTTGGGAATTCCCTTGTGTGTTATTTGTTGTTTTTCCCTTGCTGCTTTTAATATTTGTTCTTTGTGTTTGATCTTTGTTAATTTGATTAATATGTGTCTTGGGGTGTTTCTCCTTGGGTTTATCCTGTTTGGGACTCTCTGGGTTTCTTGGACTTGGGTGATTATTTCCTTCCCATTTTAGGGAGTTTTCAACTATTATCTCCTCAAGTATTTTCTCATGGTCTTTCTTTTTGTCTTCTTCTTCTGGAACCCCTATGATTCGAATGTTGTAGCGTTTAATATTGTCCTGGAGGTCTCTGAGATTGTCCTCATTTCTTTTAATTCGTTTTTCTTTTATCTTCTCTGATTCATTTATTTCTACCATTCTATCTTCTAATTCACTAATCCTATCTTCTGCCTCTGTTATTCTACTATTTGTTGGCTCCAGAGTGTTTTTAATTTCATTTATTGCATTATTCATTATATATTGACTCTTTTTTATTTCTTCTAGGTCCTTGTTAAACCTTTCTTGCATCTTCTCAATCCTTGTCTCCAGGCTATTTATCTGTGATTCCATTTTAATTTCAAGATTTTGGATCAATTTCACTATCATTATTTGGAATTCTTTATCAGGTAGATTCCCTATCTCTTCCTCTTTTGTTTGGTTTGTGGGCATTTATCCTGTTCCTTTATCTGCTGGGTATTCCTCTGTCTCTTCATCTTGTTTAAATTGCTGAGTTTGGGAGTCCTTTCTGTATTCTGGCAGTTTGTGGAGTTCTCTTTATTGTATGCGTTTCTCGCTGTGTGTGGGTATGTAGAGGTGGCTTGTCAAGGTTTCCTGGTTAGGGAAGCTTGTGTTGGTGTTCTGGTGGGTGGAGCTGTATTTCTTCTCTTTGTTCAGTCGCTATGGGGAGGGGAGGGAGGGATGCTGCAAACAAATGACACTGGCGTCGCCAGCAGTGCCTCAGCCACACTGGGTCTGCCCGCTCACGGCGCGCGTAGCCTCCCTGCCCACACTGCTCAGGCTCTAGGTTGTTCCGCCGAACAATCCGAGGCTGGCCCTGGGTTGCATGCACCTCCCAGGTCCAAGCCGCTCAGGTTCAGGCACTCAGGTAGTCCTCAGAGGCGCAGACTCAGTTGGGGCTGTGTTTTGTGCTCTTCCCAGGTCCGAGCAGCTCAGGTGATGAGGTGTTTGGCGGCGCCAATGCTACGATTTATCGCCTCCCGCCACTTGGTTATCTGGGTGTAAAACCGCGCACCTTCTCAGGCAGATGTTGACCGTCCAGACCCCCAATAAGTTTTAGTTAGCAAAGAAGCCAGTTTTATAGATAATGTCTCTCTGGGGCTGCGACGATGCCCCCTTCCGCTCTGGCTGCCTGTCACGGAGGGGGAAGGTTTGCAGCCGGCTACCTCTGTTTAGTCCTTTGTTCCGTCGCGGGCTGGCGGTGTCTTAGGTTAGGGCTGGCTTTTTGCATGGTAGATATCCCACAGTCTGGTTTGCTAGCCCAAATTATTTCGCTCAGATAGTGCTCAGGGTATTCAGGCCAGATTCTTACTCTCAGCGATGCAGCCTGCGCCCGCGCCTCCCTGCCCAGCCCCGCTTGCTAATGGCGGATGCAGGCGTCTGCGCTGCTTCTCCACTGGAGGAGTTACCGTAGGGCTCGCAATCTGCGAGTTTTAATTGTTTATTTATTTTTTCTCCCTGTTATGTTGTCATCTGTGCTTCCAAAGCCCGCACGGATTCGCAGTGAGAAGGTTTCTGGTGTTTGGAAACTTCTCTTAAGACTCCCTTCCGGACGGAACTCCGTCCCTCCCTCTTTGTCTCTTTTATTGTCTTTAATATTTTTTCCTACCTCCTTTCGAGGAGTTGGGTTTTTTTTCTGGGTGCCTGATGTCCTCTGCGGCATTCAGAAGTTGTTTTGTGGAATTTACTCGACGTTTAAATGCTCTTTTGATGAATTTGTGGGGAGAAAGTGTTTTCCCCGTCCTACTCCTCCGCCATCTTGGCGCCTTCCCTGGGTGAGCTGTTTTTTTTTAATCAATGTCTTATTCACTACAGAGAAAGAAAATCCATTCTGATAATAAGCAACATAGGAATACTTTAAAATATTAATTTCATGATATTAACATCCAAACAGGGAAAAAAGATACTATGACTTAAGAAAGTTAAAGTGGAAGAACTTTCTAGGGCTCACAAAATCACCAGTATATGAGAAGCCCTTCCTTCAGAGCAAGGAAAACTGATAAGTAAATCATCGTATTTTAATGATCTCAGTGAAATCAGTTCATGCTGACAGAATCCAGTTAAGTCTCAGCTTCAGAGCAAGGATGTCTATGCCATTTTTTTTCTTCCTCTCCCTCCACTAGATCACCTGGGAATGTGCACTGGGAGATTAAATTATTATCTTTTATTCCTTTTGCTTCTGTTATTACTGTAAATTGATCTCATTCAACACTGATCCTCAATTACATGCATGTAAGCCATGGACTCTCATGTTTCATTAATTACTGAATATCCACTGGATGCCTTTCTGCTTCAGTGTCTGCTGAAAAGGTTCCCACTGCAAAGCCTGTTCCACACTGTTTCTGTTCTCCTAACTCACCTTTTCTGCAGTTTTTCCTCCAGATCAAGCCTACAACTCCAACAAGAAGAAGAAGAAGCAATCCCCAAATCAGCAGTATGTTCCATGAATAAATCATCCTGGACTCTGAAAAGGAAACCCCAGAATCACATTAAATCCTGAAACTGGGAGAATTTCAGGATTTTTCTTCTCATCTGAGCGGCTCCTAGGCTGCAGAGGAGGATGAGAATTGGTCCTGTCCAGAAGAAAGTTGGTCTGTTGCTCCCTGCTCTGCACAAGCCGAGGAGAGACTAGAGGTTCATGCTAGCTTTCCCATTAGCCCCTCTCAGAAACACACACATTTCTCCCCTTTCTCTTTTCCAACTCTATCATCACCACAAACACTGGAACAGCAAAGGTGGCAAAAAGATAAATTTACCGAATCTGCAGCCATGAAAATGGTGCTATGGAAAATTAATTTCTAATCTGGAAGAAAACCTGTCATGAGGGGCAGGGGGAAGTGATGTCAATGTTTTTGCGTTGAAAAGATACAGTGATGATAGAGTCAATTCTTGGAATTTAGTAGCTGATGATATAACCATATAACCTTATGGCTTTAGAGGGGGATTTCAGGGAGAAGCTTAAAAGAGTAGAATCTATAGATGTCTTGAAGACCAGCTTTGCAAGAGATAGCAATAGACTTCATCAGAAAAGCAAAAAAAAAAATAGAAAAGCAGTAAAATGAGTAAGTCTTGGTTGGTCTTCATATTTAATTCACAAAGCTGAGAGGAGCACACGGAATCACTAACCTGAAGCATAAAAAGTTGTCTTTTTCTCCTCGCCGAGAAGGGGGCTGCTGATGGAGCAGGTCACATTTACAATAGAGCTGTTTGTGACCAGTAGAAATGCCTCCACTTGAAATAGCCCCTGGCTGCCTTGAGTTAGGTCCTGGGAAGATGATGGTATTGTGTTTCCTTCCATGTCCCTCCATTGCACTTGGGG
>NW_027219847.1:0-72660 GCF_027580195.1 Bos mutus | reverse complement strand
GTTTTTACTTAAAACTGTTAAAGTGAAAGTGAAGTCGCGTCTGACTTTGCGACCCCATGTACTGTAGCCTATCAGGCTCCTCCGTCCATGGGATTTTCCAGGCAAGAGTGCTGGAGTGGATTGCCATTTCCTTCTCCAGGAGATCTTCCCGACCCAGGAATCGAACCGGGGTCTCCCGCATTGCGGGGCAGACGCTTTACCTTCTGAGCCACCAGGGAAGCCCAAAACTGTTCAAGTTGTGAGCAATCAGTGATGCAACACAAGACGGGAAAAACCCTCATGTACTTCTAAACCCTGAAAAGATACCTGGGGACCAAAAGGAAGAACACAGCAGGTGTCCTTTTGTCCCTGATCGGCCCGCTTGGCCCTCGTAGGCCCTGCTCGGCTCCGCCCCTCACACGCCCAGGCGCAGGCATGTGTCCTACCCAGCGCCCCTCACTTGCCCAGGTGCAGGAGTGTGCATTATGCCCCGCCCCTCGCTGTGGCATTCTTCTGATACCAATGGCTGAGGAGTCTCCAGTCTGCTTCGTCGCAAGCGGTTCTACAGCCAATTCCCGAAGTCGAGACTTGGTAGGTGCGGCCGACCATTGGAAACGTGAGGTACTTTTTTGTTTATTCGTTTTTGTGGTTAAGCTGTGCCTGTGGCGTCCCCTCTCCTCCCTATCCATGATCTCCTGTCACTTCGCACCTCGCTATTCCTTGACCCCCTTCCTCCAGCCCAAATAAATTCAGTCGTTGCTGTAAGAGGCCCAGGGCCTGATTTCCTTTGGATGTAAAATCCTGAGGTAACACGTATAGTGCACGAAATATGTAGTAATTTATAAGGAAAAAGTCATTTTAATTATGGCACTTGATAATTTTATAAGTATCAAATCGCGTGTTCAGAAAGTAGTTTAGAATTTCAGCTTTGCGACTGATGCTGGAGCTGAAGTTCTTTCTCGAGTGTTGCTGCTGCTGCGTCGCTTCAGTCGTGTCCGACTCTCTGCGACCCCAGAGACGGCAGCCCACCAGGCTCCCCCGTCCCTGGGATTCTCCAGGCAAGAACACAGTAGTGGGGTGCCATTGCCTTCTCGAGTGTTAGGCGTATTACTGTGCTTTTTTGATTTATATGAGCATGGTAGTAAACTGATTCATTTTAGGAGATTATTTTCAGTGATGCTGGTTACTTGTATGAGCATTAGAATCAAAGAAACATAAAATGGTCGCAGTGCTCAGTCAGATCTCTTTGAGAACCCCAGGGACTGTAGCCCGCCAGGCTCCTGTGTCCATGGGATTTCCCAGGCAAGAATTCTGGAGTGGGTTGTCGTTAAGTCTCTCAGTCCTGTCGGACTCTTGGCAACCCTATGGACTGCAGCAGGCAGGGTTCCCTGCCCTTCACCATCTCCGAACTTGCTCAAAACTCCTGTCCATCAAGTCCGTAATGACATCCAACCATCTCATTCTCTTTTCCTGCCTGCCTTCCATCTTTCCCAGAATCAGGGTCTTTTCCAGTGAGTCAGCTCTTCACATCAGGTAGCCAAAGTATTGGAGCTTCAGCATCAGTTCTTCCAGTGAATATTCACGGTTGATTTCCTTTAGGATTTATTATGGGAAAAATGAGAATCCAGGGTCGCAAAGCACACCTCGGAGGACACTCAAAGACAGTGGAGTACAGTTTATTACCCCAGCAGGTCCAAGGGGAATCGGTTCTGAACGAGGACCCTGACATTTTCGAGAACACGGTTTTATACCCCACACTAAGTGACTGTTTACATGTTCACAATTTTTTTGATGTGTATGATTTAGTTTTACAACATGTAGGTGTAGGGAGAGCTAACAATTAAGGTTAAAGGGGAACAATAATTATACTTCATGGGGGATATCTTCATTGTGAATCTAACCTGGGCAGCCTGGCCTTAACTCCAATCTTTGCTATCTGTGGGGAGGGAGGTCTCCAAGGAGACCTGGTTTTACTTTAAAAATAGTTTCCTCATTCTTGGGCAAAGTCGAGGCCCAGTTCACATGCTGTCTTAAGATGGCTGACAGGCCTCAAGATGGAGTTCCTCCTGCCCTCCTCAAAGTAGCCCCAACAGGTTGATGGCCTTAAAGGACTCGTCTTGCTGTACAAGAATCTGCTCCAGCACCACAATCCAAAAGAATGAATTCTATGTTCAGCCTTCTTTATGGACCAGCATTCAAAAAGCAAAACTTTAATTCTAATTTTTTATATCATAGGCTTTTCAGATAAAACATTCAGTTGCTTAAGCACTGCATAAGAACATTATAAAATTTTTATTTTCTACTGTTCCCCTTACATAATTGTTGAAATGGAGATGATCTGCAATGTATACATAATATTTAAATCGTGAGTAATGTGAGAATGCCATTTATCATGTTTTAAAAATAGTCCACAAAAATGTCTCCTTACCTATTTACACCTCTTATACAGAGGGTTATCATATGCAGCTGTTTTTGGTTAGATGCTACATCCAGACTCAATGGTAGTATGTTACATGACAGGTTAAAGCAAAATCAGAAAACCCGTGAATTTAGTATATGGTATTACATATTTGCTAGGAATTTGATATTTGGAGAGAAGAAAATACAGTCGACCCTTCGTATCTGCATATCCATGGATTCAATTGAAGCATAGAAAATATTTGGGGGGGAAATCCCATGATATTCCAAAACACAACTTGAATTTGCCACTCATCTCAACTATTTCCATAGCACTTACATTATATCTGGGCTTCCCTGGTGGCTCAGATAGTAAAGAATGTGCCTGCATTGCAGGAGACATGGTTTGATCCGTGGTGAGGAAGATGCCCCTGGACAAGGATATAGCCACCCACTCCAGTATTCTTGCTTCCCTTGTGGCTCAGACGGTAAAGCGTCTGCCTACAATGTGGGAGACCTGGGTTCGATCCCTGGGTCGGGAAGTTCCCCTTGAGAAGGAAATGGCAACCCACTCCAGTATTCTTGCCTGGAAATTCCCATGAACGGAGGCGCCCGGTAGGCTACAGTCCGTGGGGTCGCAAAGTGTCCGACACAACTGAGCGACTTCACTTCCAGTATTCTTGCCTGGAGAATTCCCAGGACAGAGGAGCCTGGCGGACAGAGGAGTCCGACTCCATGGGGTGGCAAAGAGTCGGTCACGACTGAGCAACTAACATTACATTATTTTTACATTATTTTTAGTATAGAGACCTTTGTTAATGTGATGCCTTGCTTTTTAACTTCCCTTCCAGGAAGCAGAGGTCTTTTAATTTCCTGCAGTCACCTTCCTCAGAGATTACACTATTGAATTGTTCTGCCCCGCCCGCTGCGCCCCGAGGCCCCGCCGGCCTCACCTTCCCAGGGTGCAGGGCAGACCGGGCTTCCTTCGATGATCCGCACCCTGACAGCTTGTCTCGGTTTAGACCGCTTCCCCAGGCTGCCCCCGCTGTTTCACTGCTGGCCCGCGCAGCTTCCCACATCCGGAAGCGGAGAGCTGGCGGTGCAGCTGTCTCAGCAGCGCGGCGTGAGTTTCTCTCTTTCTTAGTTACACTTGCTGCTCTCACTCTGCTTCCCTCAGTACCCCGGGTCTGAGGGTCTCTACTGACTCTAAATCCCCGCGCCCGCCCTACCAACCCCAGCAAATTCAGACGTCTCCGTGAGCGCCGAAGGGGCACCTCTTGGTTTAAAGTCTGAACTGAAGCCGGTTCCTGCTTTTGGAACTCTGAAACGCTGCGTTTCGCACCTCCTTCCGTTTTAAAACCATTTACTGTCCCCGTTGCACTTCCTGCACCGCATAAAATTCTCTTCCATGAGGTGGGTATTTACGCTCCGCGGACCTCAGCCTCTCTGTCTCGGCCCCTGGAGGCCACGTCCTCTCCCAAGTCCTAGGCTTCTGGGGAGCACGCCCTGCTCCTGAGACCCACTCCCTCCCAGCGCCCATATCTCCTGGGGCCTTGTCTTCATAATGACCCTGTGTCAGGGTGGGTGACCTGGGCCAGCCACTTGACCCCCTGGTTCTTTCATCCGAATTTCCACCAGCTGGAATTTGGCCCTTGCAGGAGGAGGGCTTCTTATTCAGCTGCCATTCCCGTAAATAGTGGAGGTGGGGGGGTGGGGTGTGGTGTCATGAGAGAGCAAAGACATCGATTTCACAGAAAACTGAAAAAAGCCTGAGGAAGAACCGATGACAATGAAGAGGATTGATGAGGAACTTGCGAAGAGAGAGCATGAAAGAGAGGAAGTTTTGAAGGTTGCAGATAGGCAAGGACAGAAGTTTAGAGAAAAGCAGGATCTCCGGAGAGTTAAAGGTGAGCAAAATAGGAAGGTGTTGTTCAGTCCAAGTCTTTGTGACCCCTGTATCTCTCAGATCAGATCAGATCAGATCAGATCAGTCGCTCAGTCGTGTCCAACTCTGCAACCCCATGAATCGCAGCACGCCAGGCTTCCCTGTCCATCACCAACTCCCGGAGTTCACTCAGACTCGTGTCCATCGAGTCAGTGATGCCATACAGCCATCTCATCCTCTGTCGTCCCCTTCTCCTCTTGCCCCCAATTCCTCCCAGCATCAGAGTCTTTTCCAATGAGTCAACTTCCCATGAGGTGGCCAAAGTACTGGAGTTTCAGCTTTAGCATCATTCCTTCCAAAGAAATCCTAAGGCTGATCTCCTTTAGAATGGACTGGTTGGATCTCCTTGCAGTCCAAGGGACTCTCAAGAGTCTTTTCCAACACCACAGTTCAAAAGCATCACAGAGTTCGCTCAAATTCATGTTCATTGAGTCCAGGGATGCTATCTAACCATCTGATCCTCTGCTGACCCTTTCTATAGCCTTCAAGTTCAGTTCAGTTCAGTTCAGTTTAGTTCAGTCGCTCAGTCGTGTCTGACTCTGCGACCTCATGAATCGCCGAATGCCAGGCCTCCCTGTCCATCACCATAGCCTTCAAGTAGAGAGGTGTAAATCATGGGCCCAAAGAGGGCGACAGTGGAGAGGCAGTTCATACAGAGAGCCCGCAAAGGGGATACAAAAGTTGGAACCTTGGCTTCCAGAACAATATCCTGCTGGGAGAGAAAGGGGACTCCTAGTGATTGGGCTTCCCTCGTGGCTCAGCTAGTAAAGAATCCGCTGGCAATGCGGGAGACCTGCGTTCGATCCCTGGGTTGGGAAGATGCCCTAGAGAAGGGAACAGCTACCCACTCCAGTATTCTGACCTGGAGAATTCCATGGACTACAGCCATGGGGTCGCAAGAGTCAGACTGGGCTGAGCTACTTCACTCACATCCAGTAACTGGAGGAGCTGAGAAAGCGGGGAAGGTGAAAGGAAGCATAGCCACTTGGGGGTGCCAGAGAGTTGAGAGAAAGGGAGGGCAGAGATGGAGGAAAAAGGCAGAAATTCATAAAGATTAAGGATCATCAAGGAGGTTGGGTTAGAAGCCTTTTTCAGGGAACAGATGGCAGAGAGAGGCCAAATGGGAGTCAGGGAAGAGGTAGAGAGGAGGACAAACAGAGCACGAGAGCAGAGGGGAAGAGAAAGGGAGATGAAGAAAGAAGTAGGGAATCTCTAGAAATAGAGGAGTTAGGACAGGTATATAATTTACAATTTATGTAAGTTACAGAATGTAAGGTCTTATTGAATTGTAATTTCTATAGCTACAACAAAAGGAAGGGGAACACAGGCTTGTAGAAAATATGATTGATTATAGCAAAAGAAATAATTGCTATGGCTACAACTGGTCCCTGTGAAATGTCTGGTCCAAGTCCCAAGTTCCTTGGTGCTTGCAGCAAGTTTCTAGATGTCGCATTGTTCAGGCCCTATCTGTTTATCAAGGACTATTTGAGGAAGAGAGCGGGCCATTCCACCGTCAAGCCATCCAAGAAGTCCTCTGTTTTGGTAATGCTCCATTGTAGTATTAGTAACCTTCCAGGCTACTTGAGCACCATAATCAGACACAGTGCTGTTATTATCATCTGAGCAGTTAGATAACCACATACCATAGGCTACCCAATCATCAATTGTATGATTAGCCGCAAATATTAATTTTCCTTATTTGGCCTGACATTTGTCCCAATGAACAGGAATATATTTTAAGTTATTAGTTAACCCTTTGCATAGTGTTCTTTGTTTTTTTCCCTAATTCTTTCCCTAAAGTTTCAGTAGTATAAACATGGTTCACAGGCAAATAAAGGGCAGTAAATATAATCGAAGCAGCGTCCAAAAGCCGAAGTTTGTTGATTAACGTTTATGCATAATTCTGCTGGGCCCATACACAAAGGAAGGACTTCATAACCTAGAGAGATATTAGTTTCCCTTCTTCTTCAGGGTATGAGGGCCCTTTAATTCTCCAGCGAGAAGGCATTTGTATGGAGTCATTGGTTAATACAGTTGGTCCTCTCTCCGTCCATTCTGTGACCTGAAGTAAAGGGGGGTTGGGTATGAAAGCCCAGTAAGTGTGAATAATTGGTTCAGCTGGAGCCGGGGAGGGCAAAGCAAGCAGAGCAAGCATAGCAACAAGAAGGTTTTCAGGACTCCAAGGCATTCTCTGTTGAGAAATCAGATTTTCAGCTTTATTAGTAAGGGTTTTTATTTGTCCCCAAGAGGGGAGATAAAAAGGTTGATGTCACCGAGGGTGGTGTTTTCTGGAGATCTTTAGAGCCGCCATGGCCCGTATTGGAATTTCTTCCTCCTGGCATTTTTGTTCGTTCGTCTCTATCTCAAAGGCTGGGGGACCCCTTGGGTCCGATCTTCCGAAGAGGAAGCCATGTGAGTTTGTTGGATCCATCTGGGGAAATACAAACATACCCCTTTCCCTGTAAGATTAATTCCCCAGATTTCCATTGTTTATTCAACTCGTCCTGGTACCAACTGGGCAGAGGAAGAAAAGAGTCCTTCAATTCCTCAAAATGTTTTTCTGCCCTTGTCAAGATATCTCCTTGCGGTAAGTTTAAAAAATTTAAAACAAATAAAGTTATATTGACAATAGCTATAGAAAGAAAGGAAAGCGATAATGATGAAAACATTCCTAGGAAATATTTCAGTCTAAAAAAAAATGATCTAGAGATCTGTTTGGGGACTGGTATTTGACTGTGGTTTTGAATTAATGGGTTGATTTCTTCCTCATTCCGTACATACATTTTTTCTGATATAAAAAGAAATGGGATCTGACGGTGTTTTAAGTGGCTTGTGTTATTTGGGGCAAAGGATTAGGAGCAAACAGTCAAACATTTTTTCCTAAGTGAAATTATTGAAAAGCTGAAGCAGAACAACTTGATAAATGAAACTTGCTCACATCCAAATACTTGACCTTTTCCCGGAAAAGAAACGCAGCCCGGCAGCTGTTGAATCTCTCCGTTCAGTGTGTTAAGGAAGATGATTGTAGTTTCAAGACAGACCTGAAAAGAAGGTGAATAGTTTGCATTTTTGATACTCTTAAGAACAAATAACTTATTTCGCAAATGGTGTCTTTTTTATTTTGTTTTTGTTTTGTATTGTGAAACAGGCATTGAAGTTGATGTTATTTTGTTTTAAGAATCTTACAAACTGGAAACAGAAATAAAGCTATATTAACAATAGTTATAGGCTTAAAGAATATATTGCATTAGAATCTAGTAAAATCTGCTCTGGATAAGGAAGATAAAAGTGTTCCTGTGTATATCCCCTTATTTAATTTTTTATTTGTAGTTTTAGTGTGTACTGTGTTTGTTTAATTATGTCTTGTGTTTGTGGATTATAAGGAATGTTTGTAATCTGTTTAATAGAGAATGAATTTAAAAATTGTTTGAATTGTTTAGAAATATAGGCAGAGCCATTGTCTGTCTTTATCGAATTAGGTGTTATTGCAAAGTAAGCTAAAAGCTAAAAGGGTTATAACATTTCGTGTAGTTTCATTCCGGAGAGGTGTGGCCCCTATAAAAGAAGAATTTGTATCGATTCAGACATATAAGAAGGAAGAGGAAGAAAGTTCAGGGCAATGAGTTATACCAATTTGTCATAAAATTCTTCTTTATTTATCATAAACCCTTTTATATTTTTATATTTATCATTTTATTTGCCATTTCTTATATCTTTTTATTAAAAGCATATATTTTATTTTTCTTTAGCAATTATGAAGTGTCTTGTATGTTAGCATTTTATAGATTGGTGAATATATTTATTATATTATATTATATCATTAAATATTTATTTTTATATAAATATATATGTTTATATACATATAAAGTTATGTTTTTGCTGACAAATTTAGTTTACCTTAAACCTAGGCATAATAAAAGTATTATATAATGTTGATGACTTAAGACGTGTCTTAATTAGATTAGCAATTATATTTAAATTTTATTTATATTTAAATAAACATTATTTTTAATATTATATATTTTTCAGTTCACGTGAAGTTGAATTTAAATAGAGGTCATTAACTTCATATTATCCAAAAACAAAGACATATATTGAGACATAGATAATTTTAGATAGATAGGCATAGTTTTCTGCTTGAAATTTAAAATATCTTTGTGTCCTATTATTATTATTTTTGAATTTCACCAATTTGTTTATGGCTGGAGTCCTAGATAGAGTGGTCTGTGTATCCCAAGGACATGATAAGAGTTAAGTTTAGGGTTTTTTTTAGGCCTGTTTTTGTTTCCCAGGCAGAACTGGAGCTCCAAAAAAGTATTTTAACAAGTTAACCTTTTCCTAGCTGCATATGTTAGAAGAACCAGTTTTGCAATTTCAAAAGAGTTTATTTTAATCAGTATTCTCTAGAGTCTAAAGAATATCATGGCCATTCAGTGTCAAAAATATCATTTCTCCTTTTTGTAGTTACAGTATATTCATGATATATGCATGAAAGAAATGCTGTCACATTGGATGTAAAGCCTTGACTACAAAATTTTGACAAATAGTAGGACTGCTAAGCATACCTTGAGGTAACATACTCTACTGAAATCTTTATGAGGCCCAATGTGATTAGGAAAAGGGAGAGACAAAGTGAATCTCTCTTGGTCTAAAGGGTGTAAAGGTATATTTAAAAAGCAATTTGTAAATCAATAATAATAATAATAACAATATGCCAATTTTGAGGAATAGTAGTAGGTGATGGGATTCCTGGTTGTAATGCACCCATAGGTTTCATAGATGCATTAACTTTTCTAAGGTCTGTTAAAAGGCACCATTTGTTAGATTTCTTTTTTATAACAAAAATAGGAGAGTTCCAAGGAGAGCAAGATGCCTCAATATGTTTCAACTCGAATTATGTGTCTATAAGTTCTTTAGCAGCCTGTAATTTTTCTTTTGTAAGGGGCCATTGCTCTGTCCAACTAGGCTGGTCATTCTTCCAAGTTATTTTAATAATTGCTTTGTTTGTTAAATGAGCAGTGGCCCTTAGGAAAAATGTGGAATGTATATCTGAGTTTGCCATTGCATAAGTAAGTCCCTTCCTATTAGATTCAGGGGTGCATCTATCATATAAGCTCTTAATGTTGCAGGCTGGCCTTCTGGTCCCTCACATGGGTATATCTGAACACTTTGATAGACTTCTTGTACTTTAGTTTGAGAAATTCCCACAATTTGGCAAGAGACCTTTTGTATAGGCCAGGATTTGGGCCATAAGTGTTTGGAAATAATAGTAATATCAAATCCAATGTCGAGGAGACCAGAAAATCTTTTACCAGTAATTTGATATTTATATTTGGTCGGGCACATACAGATACCAATGGTCCGTAAGGATTGGTTTTGATCTGTACTGCCGAATCTGCTTGTCCATACATTGTTAGAGGGGTTAATAGAAATGTAAGGCAAAAGAAGTAATTGAGCAATTTTGTCCCCCTTTTTGAATTGCCATAGAATCTGAGATGACATCATAATTTGAATCTCTCCTTTATAATCTGAATCAATTACTCCAGGGTGAACAGTAATTCCTTTAGAAGTCAAACTAGATTGGCCAAGCAAGAGACCAAAGGTTTGTGGGGGCAGGGGTCCAAATAGTCCAGTAGGTACCCTAGAAGGGACTGCTTGAGGGTAAAGGAAAAAAATCATTTAGGGCTGGTATATTGACGGCAGCACGGCCGGATGTTGAGGGAAAAGATAGAATTTGCCTCTGGTTTTTGTTGTAGGGGACCTGGGTGGGGGGGTCCCCTGTTTGGAGTTTCCTGGAATAGATTTTTCATCAATATCAAATTTAGATTTACAATCTTTGGCCCAGTGCATTCCTCTACGGCAGCGAGGGCAAATTCTTGGAGATTTTTTATTAGCCTTCTTAGGGCAGTTCCCTTTTTAAATGGTTTTTATCTCCACATGTAAAGCATCCTTCATTTCCCTTTCTAAAGGCAGCAACCATTGTCTCAACTAGCATTTGCATCTTTTGAGTTTCTGATCCTAGATTTCGACAAGCCTTCAAATAGTCAATAATAGCCCCAGTCTCACAAATTGGAGTGATAGCTCTTTGACATTCCTGATTTGCATTCTCATAAGCAAGAAATTTTTCTTGCTGTTTTTTGGTTTCTTCTTCAATTACAGTATGGGAAATAGCAGTTTCTAATCTAGCTAAAAAATCAGCATAACTTTCATTAGGCCCTTGTAATATTTTAGTGTAACTACCCGAACGCTCTCCTTGAGGAGTCATTCAATCCCAAGCTTCAAGGGCCAGTGTTTTTAATTTTCATGCAATAAAGGAGGGCATTGTATTTGAGCTTCTATGGTATCAAATTGTCTGGAGCCAGTTAACATTTCATAAGTAATTTGGTTTTCGGGAGTGCCAGCTCGAGCATTCTTGTTAGCATGATCTCTGACTATATCACAAAACCACATTGTCCATTGAAGATATTCTCCTGGTTTAAGGAGAGCTTTTATTAAAGTTCGCCAATCATAGGGGAAAAAGTTTCCATTAGAAGATGCCACAATATTTAGAAGCTCTCTAGTAAAAGGCAAATGTGAGCCATACATAGTTATAGCCTTTTTCATTTGTTGCATGTGAAAAAGATTAAAACCGTCATATTGAGGTATTATGTGCCCTTGAGTGTCAGGATTTCTTAAAACTGGAAAGATGGAGAAAGCACTGGTGTTAGAAACTTGTGATTGCAGAACCAGTAATTCAGAGTCTAATTCGTGGAGGAGAGCAAGTAAGTGCAAATATGAGTTTAATTTTCATGCAACAAAGGAGGGCATTGTATTGGTTTTCTGCAAATATGAGTCTGTGCCAAGGACTTATCATTATTGTCCAGAAGAGCATTGCCAGTTTTGGTGTCAAAAAAACATCTGACAAAGGAGAGACTTTTGGAGTTGCGACGGTTGGCAGAGGAGGAGCATTTGGAGTAGCTGGGGTAGGGTTAGTAAGAAAATTTTGAAATATTTTATGTTGTTCTAATTGGTCCTTTTATAAAGTTGTATTATCTACTTGATATTCATGCAATAAGTGTTCTGTCTGTTGTCCAATATTGGGAGGGCTAGAATTTACCTTGAAATGGCAGAATTACAACTTTAATGAGAGCCCGTAGAAAGTGAAAGTGAAGTCGCTCAGTAGTGTCTCTTTGCGACCCCTTGGACTGTAGCCCACCAGGCTTCTCCGTCCATGGGATTCTCCAGGCAAGAATACTGGAGTGGGTTGCCATTTCCTTCTCCAGAGGATCTTCCCGACCCAGGGATCGAACTTAGGTCTCCTGCATTGCAGGCAGACGCTTTAACCTCTGAGCCACAAGGGAAGCCCACAATGAGAACCCATAGGGGCCAGAAATCAATTGCAGTATTTTTCCCTGTTTGGCGGCCCGTTCAACATTTTCTTTGACCCGGTGCCAAATTTCTAAATCAAAACTGCCTTTATCAGAGAACCATGGATTACATTTAACCACTGTTTGAAAGTAAGCCTCTATTCATTGGCACAAAACCAAAAGTCCCTGAGCTTTAAACAAATGGTGAAGTAAAATAGACAAATGATGGGGATTTCTAGCCTTTTGACCCGTGTCTTAGTACTTACTGACTTCAATGGGAGTCTGGAGTCACTCCGTCCGAAATGCCACGTATACCAGTGTCCCTGTTCTGAGTGCCACTTTTTGGGGTCCTTTAACGGACCGGAACCTGGTGGTCCAGAGTCAATGATCAGAAAGTGAAAGAAAGAGGCTGATATTCCGTGGTTTACGCAGAAAACCAATAAAGTCCTTGACACAGGTCTTGGGTTGCTCACAAAAGCACCAGGTGCCCTCTCAAAGGGGTGAAGGCACAGTGCGCCTTCACACAGTGCGCCTCACTCTCCTGCAGGAGAGTGAGCTCGACGGGTCTTTACATCCAGAGAACTTGCAGGGGAGAGAGAGAGAAACAAAAACGTCATGGGGCCCTAACCTCTGATGCAGCAAAGGCGCGTTAATGATTTTTCTGTGCGTATATATAGGCTGTAGCACCAGAAGTTTCTTATGACTGTGATAAAGATCAGAAAACCAAACCTACAGCAACTGTTAACAAGGGAATTAATAATGGGATTAATAATGGTCACAAGGTCAGGAGACAATCCATATCTCAAGAAAGGGGATCAAGACTAAGTAGTTTTGTAGTAAAGAGAATGTTTACTAAAGGAGATTCAAGCTTGTCTCACACAATGACTTCAGTTCCTGGGAGTAGTGTGCTGCTTCACTTGAAAAGAAACAAAGGACTTGTGAGAAACACCAAGTTAGGAATCCTCCTATCAAACAGTCCCTGAAAGCCCCTCAGCATGTGGGATCTAACTGGACCAGGCAACAACCTGTGTTTCATACACTGGTCAGTGGACTATTTACCGCTGAGCCACCGGGGATGCCCTCATATTATTTTTAAATACAGGTATTTTATACAGATTGGCATTAAAGTATTTTGTGTATTATTTTCTGCTTGTACTACTATTAGATGACTCTAATTGTATAGAACCTGCCTGCACCTGTGGGAAAGGTGGGTTTGATCCCTGGGTTAGGAAGATCCCCTGGAGGAGGGAATAGCAACCCATCAGAGTGTTCTTGCCTGGAGAGTCCCATGGAAAGAGGAGCCTGGCAGGATACAGTCCATGGGATTGCAGATAGTCGGGCGTAACTGAAGCAGCTTAGCACAGCACGCAACCTTTACCAAGTCCTTGAAATACATAACCCACTTTGCCTGACGCCTCAACCTTTTGAATTGATTGAATTGAGAGCTCAATCCCTGTGTCGGAAACATCTCCTGGAGAAGTAAATGGTGCCGGGGACCAGCCCCGGCTGATCCAGGGTATTCGAAGCGGGGACGGCGTCGGCGAGGATCAGGAAACAACTGCTTAATTAAACGTTAATTAAGGATATAAAGAGTAATAGAATGAGGATAGCTCAGTGAAGAAATTCAGTGGAGAAAAGAGGCTGAAATAAGGATAGCTCAGTGAGGAAATTCAGTGGAGAAAAGAGGCTGAATAATTCAGCCAGAAGGTAAGAGAAAGAACGACATGGTGAGACCAAGTTTCGGTGAACAAGGCCCACACTTTATTTTCCAAAGTAGTTTTTATACCTTAAGTTATGCATAGAGGATAATGGGGGAAGGGGTAGAGTCATGCAGTAAGCCAGGCTTTCTTCCTGCAAACTTATCATATGCAAAAGTTTAGGTGATTTGCATCATCTTCTGGCCCGGAGGCCTTTTTCTCTAAAGGTGATTATTCTAGAGTCAGGCGCCAGCCTCCAAAAAGCATTAGATAAAGTTGCATTCCTACAGAGCAAAGGTGTGGTGGGCTATAACAAGAAAAAGAATTAATTCAAGGGTCCCAGGTTACAAACATTAAAGCTACTATTTACACCAATTATATTAATCAATACACTGCCAGGGACACAGCAGGTAAGGGATATGGAGACTTAGCAGCAAACATTGGCCCAATAAGTGAAAAACCCTTCACCAATACAATTTCTAATCAATCTTTTGACTGCTCAAAGGAATCTGTATTTAGACAGTTTAGAACATCTCATGCCTCTCATAGTTTGGAGGCTCTGAGCAATCACATGTGGCCCGGAAAAACCTATTCAGGCAGGCTAGAGGACTTCCAAGGGAGTTTGTAGGTTGAAACACTGTCACACCCAGGAATTATTAACTGGAGCTATAAGCTAACTCTTTTTTCAGAGAGGTAGTGGGGGACAGCCCCCCGTAAAGTCAGAGGTGTAGGTGAAAGCACAAAGCAGAAAGTAGGCAGACTCTGGTTTTGGGGGTAGATTGCTCGAGAATTTCCAGGGAGACTCCTGAGGCTTGATCCCGCCTTTGCGTATGCCAAGCCTCCTTCCTCATGACCTTTGCCAGAGGCGGAGCTCGCTCCCCGCAAAATGGCAACCCACTTCAGTATTCTTGCTTGGAGAATCCCATGGATGGAGGAGCTGGCAGGCTACAGTCCATGGGTTTGCAAAAAGTCGTACATTCCTGAAGCGACTTAGCACACACATAGGCACTGATTACTGATAATTTCATAGAGAAACTAAAGACATTTTGGATTATTAATGAATATGTTTGTTGCTACCCTGAGATGTTCTCCATAAGAAAGCAAATGTTTTTAGAAGTTATCACTGGTATTTATGGTCACCATTCTACAAAATGCTAATATAAAGGACAGTTCATGGTTGCTTAAGGAAAGTAAGATCCGTGTTTTTAGTAACAAAAGGTATAAGCAATGAAATTGATTTGGGATGCTCATAGCAGTGAGTGGGAGCGAGCGGAAGCTGGAAGCAAGTTCTTAATTTTTCAGATCGAGACTCCTAACCCCTGGACCACAGGAGCCAACATTTAGGGCTAAGGTCCCTAGTCTGACCTGCCTAGTCAAGAACAAATTCAGATGATGAGGCAGAAGATAAAGAGTAAAGGAAAAGGTTAATTGAAAGGAAAAGTACATGTGGCAAGGCACACGGGCAGCCTGAGAGAGAGAGACGCCTTTGGGAAGTGTAAATTCTTTACAAAGGACAGTTTTCCAGGTCTTCATCTTCCCTCAGGCCAATCACCTTGTTTATTCTCCCGGGTTAATTTGTCTCAGGACCCTCCGTGGAGTGTGCATGCATACCTTAGCCAAGTTGGATCTCAAAGTGAAGGCTTCTGGGAGGAGCAAGACTCATGGCCTGGAATTATCCTGTGAGTTTTGACTCCAAGCAGCCTTTCTGGGCATGTGTAGTGTCTCCCTTAATAAACAGGGTTTTTTCCTTTCTTTGTCCTTGCCATAATTATTCCCTGAGATTAGAGAATGACTGTCTATTTACCGTGTTTTTGTTGGGTGTAAATTCCTCAACTGGATCCCACCTATCTCTTATCTGGTATTTATGGTCACCATTCTACAAAATGCTAGTATAAAGGACAGTTCATGGTTGCAAAGGAGTGCAAAGGGGAAGATGACAACATTCAAGACATTTAACATGGAGCCCATTAGTCTCCTACCAGAAAATTACATTTTATTAGTGAGAAAGAAAGTACATCTGACTTACAGGTGGCTGTCTCTCCATGAAGAAAATGATTTAATTAGGAAGAAATAAAAAAGAGAGAGAGTTTTTATGCAAAGTGGACCTCCAAGAAAAGAGGTCCCAAAAGGCAAAGTCTTTATATGATCTGTAACAATCTGTCATTTAACTCCGTCAATGTTGTTGCTCGACTATGGGAAGCATGTGATGAGGTGTTTCAAAGGGATCTATTTCCTCTTTGTCCCCCTTCTGTGCTGGATTCCATCGAATGCCTGCTTTTTGGTCCGTGTAAAACTAAGCACTAACACCTCCAGAGATTATTTCGGACCCAGCCTGCTTCTCTTCCTATTTGCTGCACTTGGGAGACCTCATTGGAAGACGGGGAGGACTGGCAGCTCTTTGATTGCATTTGGTGTCTCGGATCCTACACAGAGCTGCCTTCAACCTGTCTTCCTGTTCAGAACCCTCAGCTATTCCTATTGTTACTTCTTTTGCCACACCCTTCAGGGGTGTGTGTAACAGGAATGTGGTTTGGATCTTCTGTGATTGTAACTCAGGAAACCTGTAAGGACAGTGGATATTGATTGAGGTCCTCTCTTAGACAGGACCTGAATTGAGATCTTACTGGTGCCTTGGAAACAATTTCCAAGAGGGATGGCTGAGTAACACAATTACACAGGTCAGTTCTTGTGTCTGATCTGAAGTTTCCTTTTTACACTCCTGGAGTTCGTTGTAACTTTTTGTCCTCTGTTCTGCCCAAGTGGGCCCTGATGGTTCAGAGCATGTCTGAATCTGTAAGTCTCGGTGTCAGTCCTGCTTTTGCTCATTTACTTTCATGTTCCATGGAGTTGTGTACAGGAACCCTGTGAATCCACTACCTTTATTTGTGAGATTGAGGTAATTAGTGCTGTTAGGTGGCATAGAATGTTGCCTGTTTTACAGAAAAGGTCAGAAGTTACTGCTTTTTTTTTTTTTTTCCGTTGTGCCTTGTGGCAGGTTGTATGTTAGTTCCCCATTCCTGGGCGGAATCTGTGCCCCTTCCAGGGTATGTGCGTAGTCCTAAAGATTGGACCACCAGGGAATTTGCCTGAAAGATTACTTTTGCTTAAAGAATATATTTACTTCCTATCTTGCTTATTGTGACATCTCTTTGTCTACTTTACATCTTGTATGTTTTTATTTTACTTTTCATTTTTATGAGTGTTGTCTCTGACTCTGGTTAATAAGTTTTCAAATAATATTGGTTTTCTTCATACCAATACATTACATTTTAAAAATGTTTTTTATTTTTGGTTGCACTGGGTCTTTGTTGCTTCCAGGGCTTTTTGCTACTTGTGGCAAGCAAGGGCTACTCTCTACTTGCAGTGCACGGACTTCTCATTCTAATGCCTTCTCTTGTTACAGTGTATGGGCTCTATGCCTGTGCACAGTAGTTGTGACTCCCGAACTCTGGAACATGGAGTTGTGGCCTACAGGCTTAGTTTCTCCAAGGTATGTGAGAACTTCCCGGATGAGGGATGGAACCCTTGTGCCCTGTGTTAATTACCAGGTGGATTCTTTACCTCTGAGCCAGAAGGGAGGCCCCAAAACTTGTTCCTTGACATGTATTTTAGAACCAATGAACTGAATAAGTTAAAGTTACTGTATAGATAGGGAATTGCTCTACTGAATGACTGTTCTTTAAGTAGACAGTGTTTCATTTATTAATATTTTTTATTTAAAGATGATGGTCTTTATGTATTACATAATGTAACTGACATGAAACACTTGTCAATATCATAAAATGCCTATATGTCTATCTACTGATAGATTTATAAGAAGTATTTAGATAAGTTTTCTTTTTTTTTTTTCCCCGTTATTTTAGGGAATTTCCTGAACAGTTGTCAACTGCTATTTATGTTTTCCATTATTCGTTAAAGTGCTTCTTTTGGATTATTTACCATTGCAATGTATTGCCTGTTAATGAATGCTCGTTCAGTTGATTGTCCTGTCTGACTCTTTGTTATCTCATGGACAGTAGCTTGCTAAGCTCCTCATCCATGGAATTTTTTTCAGGCAAGAATAGTTCAGTAGGTGTCATTTCCTCCTCCAGGAGATCTTCCCCACCAAGGGATTGAAGCTCCCTATCCTATGTCTCCTGCATTGGCAGGCTAATTCTTTACTACCAAGACACCTACATAGCCCTGTCTGTTCTTTACCATTTACTTATGTATAAGTATGCATAAAGTGTGTACAATATGCTATATTTTCTCCTCAATTATGAGACAGCAGTGTGTTTACTACCACGTAGAATGAGTTTAGAAGTCATGGTGCGAAAATACCCTTTTCTTTGAGAACTGACATGAGTTTGGAAAAAATTAATATGTTCTGACTGTATCTTTGAAGCTAGGCTACCCTAAAATTAATTTGGATTACATGTGATTTCTCTTTCATTTTTAAACAGTTCTATTTGTTTAGCGTTTCAAATATTTTTAAGATCATCACTGGGAAGATGCATAATTCTGTTCAGCATGGATATGCCTTTTGGTATAATACCATGTATTCAGCATGAAACAATTTATTTATGAATTGTAATTGATAGAATGCATATGGTTTTCATATTTTGTAGATGTGTCTCAAATACGTATGATCAAGAAACTACAGGCAAAAGGAAACAGTGGTAAAGAAGAAATTTTTCAAAGAGTAGTGTTTGGAAGAGCTGAAAGCCATGAAATTGAAGATTTTTTCCTCAGAAAGATACAGGAAAATATGCATGATTTTGAGTGTCTGTGGACAGATGATGAAAGAAATGACTGCTGCTGCTGCTAAGTTGCTTCAGTCGTGTCCAACTCTGTGCGACCCCATAGACGGCAGCCCACCAGGCTCCCCCGACCCTGGGATTCTCCAGGCAAGAACACTGGAGTGGGTTGCCATGGCCTTCTGCAATGTAGGAAAGTGAAAAGTGAAAGTGAAGTTGCTCAGTTGTGTCTGACTCTTAGCGACTCCATGGACTGCAGCCTACCAGGCTCCTCCATCCATGGGATTTTCCAGGCAAAAGTACTGGAGTGGGGTGTAGACTTCAGAATATATGTCTTTCCGAGAAACCACACGAAAGTAATGTGCACACTGGAGCTTTAACTCAAAGATCAAAACTGTGGAACGTGAGAGGATATATATGAACAGCAAATTTGGACAGGTAATGAATATTGTGTAGTCTGTTCCATGAAGTACTCACACCATGGGCATAATGAAGTGATTCATGTGTGTCAGAAACTGTATACTATACTGAATTTGGAAACATGTTTAAGAAAACAATATTTCCTCAAGATTCCACCCCCCCCCCCAAATTCATATTGGAGGGAATCCTTATTTGGCCATCTTTTATGACAATTCTTACAACAGATCACAGAAGAGAGAATTCATTTGAGGAATAAATAAATCTTCAGAAAGACAAACGTTGACACTTGCAGCTTATATCCTCCATGTGGGGACCCCTGACCTTCCTGCGTGTTACCCTTTCAGTATGATAATTTCCAGGCCCATTCACTTTGGTGTTTAATTTTGTTTTCCCATCAATGTTGCATTTTTCTTGGATAATTCCGTTCAGTTTGTGTTTACTACTTCATATGTGCTAAATCCTCAGTACATCTACTCTTGGAATTCCATGAAGACTTCCCCCAGGTGTATGGGCGAAACCATTTTAAGGTAAGACCACATCTATCCACATCTGAGTTTTCTGTCTGCATGTGGAATGTGGATAATTCACATGCAGCTTTTTTCTCAGAGCAGAGAAAACAACTGACTGCTTTTTCACTTTCAATGAAGAAAGGCTTATTCTCACTGGCTATTTCTTCACCAGAGCACAGCTGGTAAAAGAGGAGATGAGGGGATAATTTAGTTACATCAGTATGATATTTCATTACTGTCTAATCATACACATAATATCCAGGATGCTGTGCAAAGACTTTTTTTTTCTATGATCACCAGGGAAATGGCAAAATGGAAAATATTTTTCCTAGTATTGAGGCTGCAGAGCAGGGCTCTGTGGGGCTCCCAGGCATGGAGGCCTTTTGAGTTCCCATTTCTTAAAGACAGGCCTGCAGCCTCCATAACCTTGTATGAGTTCCAAAGGGCAGAACAGTTGCTAATCAAAGAAGGATGCTCACGACGGGACAATTGTGTCCATCTCTTTTGTAACCCTATGGAGACAAAATAGGTTGCCATTTCTTCCTCCAGGGGATCTTCCCGACCTAGGAATCGAACATGCAACCACTGCACTGATTAGGAGACTAGACCGTCTAAGACCCTGCACACAACTTAATCTTGTCACCAACCCCATCCTTTTAGAACTTTGCAGAGGAAACAAGAATACAAGACTGTTATGGCCTTGATCCTTAGCATATATCCCTGCTGCTGCTGCTGCTGCTAAGTCACTTCAGTCATGTCCAACTCTGTGCGACCCCATAGATGGCAGCCCACCAGGCTCCCCCATCCCTGGGATTCTCCAGGCAAGAACACTGGAGTGGGTTGCCATTTCCTTCTCCAATGCATGAAAGTGAAAAGTGAAAAGTGAAATTGAAGCTGCTCAGTCGTGCCAACTCTTAGCGACTGCATGGACTGCAGCATACCAGGCTCCTCCATCCATGGGATTTTCCAGGCAAGAGTACTGGAGTGGGTTGCCATTGCCTTCTCCAGCATATATCCCTAGCGGATGATAGAACATCTCCTTACTCACCAGGGAGGGGGCCTAAAGTGTTCCCTTTTAGCCTCGCACATATATAAAGCCACTGTTTATCCTCCATAACTCTGTCTCTGTGTTTGTATTTCAAATATTTCAGTTTGGCATTTCTGCACAGAGAGCCAAGATTTTGGCATCAATATAACTTCTGGGTTCTGGTTCAACCCAGACCTCTGACTTGTTGATTCAGAGGAATGTCTTTCAACACGTACTGATGTCTCTAAGATGTGATAGGACCAGACACAACAGAGCCCAAAGGAACACGCAGGGCCCCTCACCAACGTTCAAAGGTACATACACCAATGTTCTCAGGCCTTGTTGTTTTTATTATTACTGGGTTAATATCCCTAAGGTTCCATTTTTAACTATTACATGTGTATTTATCTTCTTTGACTTTTCTTGGTATTATAGCTTACAATGACAGAGTTGAAGCTTACTTCAGATCCTGTAATTATGGCAAAGAGCAAAGATTAAAGAATTCTCCCACATGACTTCCAGGAAAAGGCTTACTGCCAAGAGCAACCCTTCCCCATTATCACCGATTTAAGACCCCACTAGGCCCCCTGTTTCCCTGGGAAAAAACCAGACACACGCACCACAAATTCCCAGTCTATGCCCTATCAATGATGTGTTGTTGTTTAGCCGCTTAGTCACTGCAACGTCGTGGGCTACAGCGTGCCGGGCTTCCCTGTCTTTCACAATCTCCTGGAGTTTGACATTGTGTGGCTTGTCATGGAGAGGATGTGACCCTGTATCATGACCATTTATGCTGTTCTATTGTATTTCAACTTCCTTGAACTTGTTTCAGATATTCTCAGGAAACTCTCTGTGGATGCTCTTTCCTTCTCTGGTAGTTAACTAGTTGATTCTTTAGGTTCAGTTGTCACTCCCAACCACCTGAGCTCAGGTGCTGTAGCCTCATTTCTTAACTATTTGATCTGAGTGATTTCTTAGAGTGAAAGAGTTTTCTCCCCAGTAAGGTAGACACAGATCTTTCTCTAACGTGCTGTTATGCTGATGACAAGTTCATCCGTGTGAAGTCTTTAGAGTAATGCTTAGTGTGTAGGACGTGCTGAAACACCTGTCATCAGTGTGATGATGTCGTCATCATCACAATGTGTGTTCTTTTAAAGTCATTGTGGACTTTGTCATCTCTGAAGACACCAGTCTTGCTGTAACTCATCTAGATAGTGACACTATGTCACTCAGTGTGTTGAATGTAACACTTATGCATGGACAACCCAGTTTGGTTTTAATTTGTGTATTTTTCATGTATTGTCCACATACATGACACATTCATCTTGATTGCAGGATATTAGTTCAGTTCAGTTCAGTCGCTCAGTCATGTCCGACTCTTTGCAACCCCATGAATCACAGCATGCCAGGACTCCCTGTCCATCACCAACTCCCGGAGTTCCCTCAGACTCACATCCATCGAGTCAGTGATGCCATCCAGCCATCTCATCCTCTGTCGTCCCCTTCTCCTCCTGCCCCCAATCCCTCCCAGCATCAGAGTCTTTTCCAATGAGTCAACTCTTCGCATGAGGTGGCCAAAGTATTGGAGTTTTAGCTTTAGCATCAGTCCTTCCAAAGAACACCCAGGACTGATCTCCTTTAGAATGGACTGGTTGGATCTCCTTGCAGTCCAAGGGACTCTAAAGGGTCTTCTCCAACACCACAGTTCAAAAGCATCAATTCCTCGGCGCTCAGCCTTCTTCACAGTCCAACTCTCACATCCATGTATGACCACTGGCAAAACCATAGCCTTGACTAGATGGACCTTAGTTGGCAAAGTCATGTCTCTGCTTTTGAATATGCTATCTAGGTTGGTCTGAACTTTCCTTCCAAGGAGTAAGCATCTATTTAATTTCATGTCTGCAGTCACCATCTTCAGTGATTTTGGAGCCCCCCAAAATAAATTCTAACACTGTTTCCACTGTTTCCCTATCTATTTCCCATGAAGTGATGGGACCAGATGCCATGATCTTCGTTTTCTGAATGTTGAGCTTTAGGCCAACTTTTTCACTCTCCTCTTTCATTTTCATCAAGAGGCTTTTTAGTTCCTCTTCACCTTCTGCCATAAGGGTGGTGTCATCTGCATATCTGAGGTTATTGATATTTCTCCCAGCAATCTTGATTCTAGCTTGTGCTTCTTCCAGCCCAGCATTTCTCATGATGTACTCTGCATATAAGTTAAATAAGTAGAGTGACAATATACAGCCTTGATGTACTCCTTTTCCTATTTGGAAGCAGTCTCTTGTTCCATGTCCAGTTCTAACTGTTGCTTCCTGACCTGCATACAGGTTTCTCAACAGGCAGGTCAGGTGGTCTGGTATTCCCATCTCTTTCAGAATTTTCCACAGTTTATTGTCATCCATAGAGTCAAAGGCTTTGGTATAGTCAATAAAGCAGATGTTTTTTTGGAACTCTCTTCCGTTTTCCATGATCCAGCAGATGTTGACAATTTGATCTCTGCTTCCTCTGCCTCTTCTAAAACCAGCTTGAACATCTGGAAGTTCACGGTTCACGTATTGCTGAAGCCTGGCTTGGAGAATTTTGAGCATTACTTTGCTAGCGTGTGAGATGAGTGCAATTGTGCGGTAGTTTGAGCATTCTTTGGCATTGCCTTTCTTTGGGATTGGGATGAAAACTGACCTTTTCCAGTCCTGTGGCCACTGCTGAGTTTTCCAAATATGCTGGCATACTGAGCACTTTCCAAAACTGAGCAATTTCTAAATTTGCTGGCAGCACTTTCACAGCATCATCTTTCAGGATTTGAAATAGCTCAACTGGAATTCCATTGCCTCTACTAGCTTTGTTCGTTGTGATGCTTTCTAAGGCCCACTTGACCTCACATTCCAAGATGTCTGGCTCTAGGTGAGTGATCACACCATGGTGATTATGTTGGTCCTGAAGATCTTTTTTGTACAGTTCTTGTGTGTATTCTTGCCACCTCCTCTTAATATCTCCTGCTTCTGTTAGGTCCATACCATTTTGTCGTTTATGGAGCCCATCTTTGCATGAAATGTTCCCTTGGTATGTCTAATTTTCTTAAAGAGATCTCTAGTCTTTCCCATTCTGTTGTTTTCCTCTATTTCTTTGCATCGATCGCTGAGGAAGGCTTTCTTATCTCTCCTTGCTATTCTTTGGAACTCTTCATTCAGTTACTTATATCTTTCCTTTTCTCCTTTGCTTTTCACTTCTCTTCTTTTCACAGCTATTTGTAAGGCCTCCCCAGACAGCCATTTTGCTTTTTTGTATTTCTTTTCCGTGGGGATGGTCTTGATCCCTGTCTCCTGTACAATGTCATGAACCTCTGTGCATAGTTCATCAGACACTCTATGTATCAGATCTAGTCCCTTAAATCTATTTCTCACTTCCACTGTATAAAAGTAGGGAAAACCACTAGACCATTCAGGTATGCAGGATATCATAATCTTAGCAAAAAGGGGAAATTATAAATTAGAGTTGAGACCAACAGTTTGCTTGAAGCAGCTTTTAATGGATCTATCAAAACATTACTTCAACTGAATTGAGCTTTACCCCTCTTACCTCTTCTCATTTTGTGTGAAACTAAGAATCCTCCTCAGGGCCCGTTGGTGAAATGTGTTTTCATTTCAGGCACAATTGACCTTCAAGGATATGTTCATAGATTTCACTCCTGAGGAGTGGGAATGCCTGAACCCTGCCCAGAGGACCTTGTACCAGGACGCGATGGTGGAGACCCTCAGGAACCTGCTGTCTGTGGGTGAGGATCACTTCCCCCTGAAGTAGGGATCTTCCCTGGGGTACCTCTGCATGTTCCCTCTGTACCTTTTGAGATCCAGTTTTTCTTGACTAAGCTCGAAACCTTGTTGACTCACACATGTAAAGCTTCCTGATTGGCATCAGGAGTTTAAACTTGACTTTCCTTCAGGTGACCTGCCCACTGTGTGATACACATGGAGTTTCTCCACAGCTCGAGTGTTTATAAAGCTGATTTCAAACTTTGAAATATCCAGTTGCCTGTTTTCTAGCCCTGTGTTCTTGGTTCCGTAGTTCTTAGATAGGAACTAGATACCTGCTGCATATTATACTGTATATTATACTATTCCCTGTGCATTCAGAAGGAGATAGATAGTAAATTCATTTGAGAAGTATTTTTCTGTCGGTTTATAATATCCTCACTCCTTGGCTGACAAAAGAGCTGCATTCTACACCTGCCAATGCAGGAGACACGGGTTCGATCCTTGGTCTGGGAAGATCCCACATGTCACAGAGCAGCTATGCTTGTGTGCCTCAACTACAAGCCAGCACTCTAGAGCCTGGAAGCTACAACTACTGAGCCCACATGGGACAAGTACTGAAGCCCATGCACCCAGGAGAAGCCGCAGCAAGTGAGGAGGATGAGCACTGCAACTGGAGCGTAGCCCCTACTTGCTGAACTTGGGGAAAAGACCAAGCAGCAGCGATTACTCACCCGAGCCAGAAGAAATCAAATGTATTAAAAATAACAGATATATTTATTAAAAAAAGAAGAGAGAGCGGTTGGATTCTGGAAGAAGCCACAGTATGTGGCATTACTTCTGAGTAGGAATTTCTGTTGCTTATCTGAACATTACCTCCATTCTTGTGGCACAAGAAAGAAGACCCCTGGATTGTGGAGAATGAGGTGCTAATAGCAAACATCCAGATGAGTGGGAAAGTATCCACAGTGTGATCACAGGTCAGCTGTCACAAGGACAGAGAAGAAGCCACACCATTCATGGTGTTTGGGAAACTCTCCAAGTGGGAGAGTTCTGTGAGAAAACAGATGTTTAATGTTTGTGAACTCTCACAGGAGATTTTTCTTCTCCCTAACTTACAGCTCTGTTCTTTGACCTGTGAAATGTACAGTACCCTCGAGTGGTGCTGTAACCCCCACAGAGATGAAAGCAAGGTCTTTTTTGGGGGGCTTGTACTGAGTCTTTTTTGGTATGTGGACTTCTGTCTATTTGAGACGAGTGAGGGCTACTCTGTAGTTGCAGGGAGCATGGTTTCTCATTGTGGTGGCTTCTTTTGTTGTGAAGCACAGGCCCTAGGCACAGGGCTTGAATAGTTTTACCATACAAGCTCAGTATCTGTGATTCATCAGCTTAGTCTCCATGACATGTGAAATCTTCCCAGAACAAGAATCAAGCCCATGTCTCCCATATTACTAAGCAGATTCTTACCAGGGAGCCACCAGGGTGTTAGGGAAATTAAATAAATAGTCTTATTTAGGCTTCAAGACAAAGCAGTGCATTCTTCTGACCTTGCTTCTAACCTGCATGGAAACTGCCCTGAGTCTGAATGTCCTGACTGTCTCCTGTGAATGCCAGGCTTGCAGCACCATAGATAAGATAGGGGACAAATCGTGACATCGTTCAGCCTTTGCAGGGGCCCTTGCCAACCAACCCCAGGTTTAACACCATCCAAGTTGGTGCCTGGATCCTCCTCTCAGCTTACCGTGAGGTAAATAAAGTTAACTTAAAACTGTCTAAAGAAAAGTTACAACTGGAAAAAGAATTACGCGATTTGTGAGGATGATTACCCATATTACAATGTCACATTATATTTTGGCTGATCAAATCTTCACTTTTTAAGTCAACTCTCTTTAGCCAGCGCACAGCTCCAATAGTGTCCCCCACTGCCCTTTCTCTCTCCATTCTTTGTCCTGTTGTAGCCTTACACCCCTCCCAACCCCTCTGTCTCCTTCTCCATCAGCTGGTCCCCTTTTAACTGCCCCAGTCTCTGAGCGGGGAGGGGGAGCTCAGGTTCCCCCACACTAGCAAGTTTGTTTACCCCTTTAGATTCTTCTGATGAAAGATCCCCAACTCCCTGGAGAGACATTCCAAGATTTTTATCAATCCTTCTGTCCCTGTTATCACAGTCAATTTGAGCACTGTTCGATCTGTATTATAGCCATAAAGCTATGACTATAGAAAGGAAAGATAACTTTTTTGATGCAGGATGGCCATGATATTGTTTAGACTCTGGAGAAAACTGGTTAAGATGAATTCTTTTTTTTCTTTGGAAATGCAAAACCGGTTCTTTTTACCTGTGGAATTAAAAACAGCAAGTTTGTTTAAAAAGGCCTGTCGAAAAAAAAGTTTAAAGTTAACCTTTGCCAATGCTTCCCAGATGACTCTAGTGGTGAAAAACCTGCCAGCCCCTGGGGGAGACACAGGAGAAGTGGATTTGATCCCTGGGTAGGGAAGATCCCCTGAGAAGTGAATGGAACCCACTCCAGTATTCTTGCCTGGAGAGTACCATCATGGACAGAGGAGCCTGGTGGGCTACAGTCCATGGGGTTGCAGGGGGTTGGACAGGAGTGAAGCGACCCTGCATAGTGTGCAACCTTTGCCATGTCCTGGAAATATGTAACCCATTTTTCCAGGGATTTCAGTCTTGGGCAAATTAGAATTTTAAACCACGGGGCAGGGGGTGGGAAAAAAAGAGTGAAAGAGACATTTTAAATCTCAGGCAGGAAAGTATGAGAGCTCTCATGTCTGTCGATCTGCATTTATGTTTATCTCAATGTGTGTCTTTGTTTTTGGATAATATTGCTGAGGTTTATTTGTAAATAAGCTCTAATTCAATTGTTTGTAAAAAAAAAAAAAAAAAAAGAAGCACTTACAAATCAAACAATTACAAGAGAAATTAACCTAAATGAATTTCAGGTTTATGTGAACTGGAAAATATTCAATATTAAATATCTAGTATTAATGTTTCTTTGCTAATTTAATTAAGACATGTCTTGAATCTTCAACATTGTCTCATACATTTATTGTACCTACTTATAAGGTTGTCAACAGTTAAAGTAACTCAAGTGAAGAAACTTTTAAGGGAAGACAGCAAATGTAATTGGAGCTTTTAGATAAACTCTGTCTAAAATAGTCTCTCCAGATTTGAATAACCTGAATTTCTAGGGTTGTGCTAAACTGAGTGATGAAAGTTCGTTGACTATCTAGGTTATTTCCAAATAAAATAAGATTCTGAAACACATATTACTGAAAACTCATTTCCTCTTACAGAGAAACTAAAGAGATTTTGGACTATTAATGACTACGTTTGGTGCCACCCTGAGACGTTGTCTATAGGAAAGCAAATATTCTTAGACATTATCACTAGTCTTATTCTTAGACATTTTCACCAGTCTACAAAATGCTCACCAGTCTACAAAATGCTAATATAACAGACAGCTCATGGTTGCTTAAGGAAAGTAAGACGTGTGTTTTTAGTAAGAAAGGTATGAGAAATATTGGTCAATCACCTTGCTTTGTCTCCTCTGGTTAATTTGTCTCAGGACCCTCCCTTTGGGTACACAGGCACACCCTGGATCTTGAAGTAAAGGCTTCTCAGAGGAGCAAAACTCATTATGGCCTGGAATGATCCTCTGACTTTTAACTCCAAGGTGCCTTTCTGCACTTGTGTACTGTCTCCTTCATCAGACAGGGTTTTTTCCTTTCTTTGTCCTTGCCATGACTGTTCCCTTAAAGTAAGAGACAAACTGGCTGTTTACCCTGTTTTTGTTGGCTGTAAATTCCTCGACCGGAGCCGACCTATCTCTTATCTCAGGGCACGCAAAGAGGAGGGCAGCTGATTGTAGATGTCCAACCTGCAGCCCTTCCAACTGCTACCTCAAAATTACATTTTATTAAGGAAAATGGAAAGTACTTCTGACTTACACATGGCTATTTCTAAATGAACAAAGTGATTTTTTTTTTAAAGAGAGAGAGGTTTCATGGAGAGTGGACTCCAAGAAAAGAGGTCCCAGAAGGCAAGGTCTTTATATGTTCTGCAACAATCTGTCATTTGACTCCTGTCAATTTTGTTGCTTGACTTTGGGTAGCATGTGATGAGGTATTTCAAAGGGATTTACTTCCCCTTGTCCCCCTCCTGTGGTAATTAGTGCTGTTAGGTGCATTGACTGTTGCGTGTTTTATAGAAAAAATAAGAAGTTACTTTTTCTTTTTTTGCTGTGACAATGGCAGTCTGGTTCCTAGTTCTCCATTCATGGATGGAATCTGTGCCCCCTACAGTGGAAGCACATGGTCCTAACTACTGGACTACAGGGAGTTTGTCTCAAAGGTTACTTTTGCTTAAAAGATATATTTACTTCCTGTCATGCTTATTGTGACATGTCTCTTTGTCTACATTGCATATTGTATGTTGTTATTTTACATTTCATGCCCAAGAGAGTTGTCTCTGACTCTAGTTAACTAAGTTTTCCAATCACATTATTTTATCTGCATAACAGTACGTTAAAAATTTATTTAAAATTTGTTTGATTTTGGCTGCACCAGGACTTTGTTGCTTCAGGGGCTTTTCTCTACTTGCAGTGAGCAAGGGCTACCCTCTAGTTACAGTGCATGGACTTCTCATTCTAGTGGATTCTCTTGTTGCAATGCGTGGTCTCTTCTGTGTTTGTGCCGTAGTTGTGACTCCCCAGCTCTAGAAAACAGAATCATCACTTGTGGCCTACAGGCTTAGTTGTTCTCAGGCATGTGGGAATTTCCTGGATCAGGGATCAAACCTGTGTGCCCTGCACTAGTAGGTGGATTCTTTACCTCTGAGCCACAAGGGAAGCCCCAAAGCTTGTTCCTTTACATGTATCTTGGAGCCAGTGAACTGGGTGAGTTTAGGTTACTGTGTAGATAGGGAATTGATGTATTGAATGATTATTGTGTAAGTAGAGAATGTTTCACTTACTTTTTGTTTTTTAAAAATGACAGTCTTTTGTATTACACACTATAACTGACATGAACCACTTGTTAATGTCATAAAATGCCTATATGTCTATCTACTGATAGATTTCTAAGAGGTATTTGGAAAACGGTTTATTTTTTTTATTTTTTAAATTATTTTAGGGAATTCCCTGACAGTCCAATGGATAGGATTCAGTAGTTTCACTGCAGTGAGCCTGGATTTAATCCATGGTCATGGAAGTAAGATCTCATAAGCCATATAGTCCAGGGGGAGGGGGATATATATATATATATATATATATATATATATAGTTTACAGAATTCTTTATTTTCTCAATGTAGTATTTTTTGAACAGTTACTAACTGCCATTTATTTTTTACATTATTCATTAGAATGCTTCTTTTGCATTGTTTACCATTCCAATGTATTGCCTTTTGATGCTTGTTTGCTCAGTTGCTCAGTCCTGTCTGACTCTTTGTGATCTCATGGACTGTTGGCCACCAAGCTTTCCTATCCATGGAATTTTTTTTCAGGCAAGAATAGTGCACTGGGTTGTGATTTCCTCTTCCAGGGGATCTTTCCTACCCAGGGATTGTATCCCACTATGCCGTGTCTTTTGCATTGGCAGGCAGCTTGTTTACCAGTGAGTCACCTCTCTAGTCCTGTATGTTCTTTACCATTTAAATATGTATAAGTATACATAAAGTGTGTACAATATACCATTAGTTTCTCCTCAATTATGAGACAGCAGTGTGTTTAGTACAAAGTAGGATGATCTTTGAGGTCATGGTGGGAAAATATGTTTTGTTTGTCAACTGACATGAGTTTGCATAAAATGAATGTTTTCTGATTGTGTTTGAAACTAAACTACCCTAAAATTAATTTGAATTACTTCACTCTTTTTTAAAGAGTTCTATTCATTTATTGTTCTATAGTTTTAAGATCATCATTGTGAAGATTCATAATTCTGTTCAGGATGGATATGACTTTTGGTATAATATCATGTGTTCAACAGGAAATTATTTATTTATGAATTGTAACTAATAGAATACCTGTGGTTCTTTATGTCTTGTAGATATGTCTCATATACATATGATGAAGAAATTACAGGTAAAAGCAAACAGTAGTAAAGGGGAAATTTTTTAAGAATGATGTTTGGAAGAGCTGAAAGCCTTGAAAGCAAAGATTTTCGCCTCAGGAAGATCCAGGAAAATATACATGACTTTGACTGTATGTGGACAGATGATGAAAGAAATGACAAAGGAATCTCTACATCCCATAACAAAAACCTCATTGATGGAAGAGATCATCATAGTAGAAGTGATGCAGGAAATAGACCTTTTGAAAGGCACAGATCAAGCTTTCAGGATGAATTGCAGATGGTACAATCTGAAGGGATAATTTTTGAATGTAGTCAAGTTGTGACAGATGTCAGCGCCTCAGGTTTACCATCTCAGAGAACTCGTAATGTCTGCAAAGGCTTTTCTCATAAAGATGAGAATGCTGTTATGCATCCTTGAGAAATGTTACCAGACCATGAAACAAAAAACAAAAGACCTTACAAATGTAATGAATGTGATATAACCTTTCTTCAGGACTCCGAAATCACTGGACATCAAAGAATCCATACAGGAGGGAAACCATATAAATGCGACATGTGTGGCAAGGCTTTTAATCAAACTACAAAACTTGCAGTTCATTGGAGAATTCATACTGGAGAGAAACCATGTAAATGTGATGTATGTGACAAGGCTTTTATTCAAATTGGAAACCTTGCAGTTCATCGTTATATTCACACTGGAGAGAAACCATATAAATGTGATGTGTGTGGTCACTGCTTTAAACAAAGTACCCACCTTGAAAATCATCAGAGAACTCATACCGGAGTGAAACCATATAAATGTGATGTTTCTGGAAAAGCCTTTAGTGTAAATGCAAGCCATGCAGTTCATCAGAGACTTCATACTGGAAAGAAACCATATAAATGTGATGTATGTGGCAAGACTTTCATTCAAACTTCAAACCTTGCAATTCACGAGAAAATTCATACTGGAGAGAAACCATATAAATGTGATGTATGTGGCAAGGCCTTTAATCAAGCTGAAAAATTTGTAATTTATTGGAGAGTTCATACTGGAGAGAAACCATATAAATGTGATGTATGTAGCCTATGCTTTACTCAAAACTCACAGCTTGCAGTTCATCAGCAAACTCATATGGGAGAGAAGCCATACAAATGTGATGTATGTGGCAAAGGCTTTAGTGAAACTTCAAGCCTTGCAGTTCATCGGAAAATTCATGCTGGAGAGAAACTATATAAATGTGATGTATGTTGCAAGGCCTTCAATCAGACTGCAAAACTTGGACTTCATCAGAGAATTCATACTGGAGAGAAACCTTATAAATGTGATGTGTGTGGCAAGGCGTTCAGTCATACTGGAAACCTTGCTGTTCATTGGAGAGCTCATACTGGAGAGAAACCATATAAGTGTGATGTATGTGGCAAGGCTTTTAGTCAAACTGCAAGCCTTGTAGTTCATCAGAGAATTCATACTGGAGAGAAACCATATAATTGTGCTATATGTGGCAAGGCTTTCAGTATAAGTTCAAGCCTTGCTGTTCATCAGAGAGTTCATACTGGAGAGAAACCACATAAATGTGATGTATGTGGCAAGGCCTTTAGTAGAACTACAAGCCTTGCAGTTCATCAGAGAATTCATACTGGAGAGAAGCCATATAAATGTGATGTATGTGGCAATGCCTTTAAACCTTGCAGTTCCTCAGAGAGCTCATACTGGAGAGAAACCATATAAAGGTGACATGTGTGGCAAGGCCTTTAGTAGAACTACAAGCCTTGCACTTCATCAGAGAATTCATACTGGAGAGAAGCCATACAAATGCAATGTATGTGACAAGGCATTTAGTCATACTGGAAACCTAACTGTTCATCAGAGACTTTATACTGGAGTGAAACCATATAAATGTGATCTGTATGGCAAGACTTTCAGAGTAACTTCACACTTTGCTGTTCATTTGAGAGCACATACTGGAGAGAAGCAACATAAATGTGATTTATGTGGCAAGGGCTTTAATGAAGCTGCAAAGCTTGCAGTTCATCGGAGATTCCATACGGGAGAGAAACCATATAACTGTGATGTATGTAGCAGAGCCTTTAGTCAAACTGAAAACCTTGCAGTTCATCGGAGAATTCATACTGGAGAGAAATCATATAAATGTTATGTATGTGGCAAAGGCTTTAGTGAAACTTCAAGCCTTGCAGTTCATCGGAAAATTCATACTGGAGAGAAACTATATAAATGTCATGTATGTTGCAAGGCCTTTAATCAGACTGCAAAACTTGGACTTCATCAGAGAATTCATACTGGAGAGAAACCATATAAATGTGATATATGTGGCAAGGCGTTTGTTTGTACTGGAAACCTTGCTGTTCATCAGAGAGTTCATACTGGAGAGAAACCATATAATTGTGGTATATGTGGCTTTCAGTGTAAGGTCAAGCCTTGCTCTTCATCAGAGAATTCATACTGGAGAGAACTTTACAAATATAAAAATTGTGACAAACCATTTAGGCACAGTCATCCATAACTCATCATCAGGCAGTTCAGACAGGAGAGAAACCATATAAATATGATGTATATGGCCGGTGCTTTACTTGAAATGATGAACTTAGAAACCATTGGAGAATTCATACTAGAGAGAAACATTAGAAATGTGACAGTTGAAACATTTTAGCGCAAATGTCGTGAGTGTGACAAAGCCTTTAGTCAGTGTTCAGGCCTTATAATTCAGAGAATTCATACTGTATAGAAAACATACAAGTGAAATGAATGTGTCAGAGTTTCTAGTGCATATTCAGCATTAACTGCCCAGTAGGCAGTTCATACAGAAGAGAAATTATGTGCCTAACCCTGCCGTTGCAGATCATTGGCTTAAGTATTATATATTATGATGTAAACAAGTTTTTTTTTTTTTTTATCATATAAGTATTTGAAGTTTTGTCATCATAAGCATGGAACAGAAACTTTTATAAAGAAGAATGCATTTCTCATTAGAAGTTTTTTTCTCTCATTAATAATCTTTAAAATTTATTTTTGGCTATGCTAGGTCTTCATTATGCTGGCTTCTTTCTCTTTTTGCAGCAGTAGGGCTATGAATTCTCCACATAAACTTGGTTGGGGTATGGTTGGAGACTGGCATTTTGATGCTTCTTTTGGTCAGTCCAGAGGACTCAATGCCTTTTTGTTTTGGGGGCTGTGCTGAGCCTATTTTTTGCTGTACGTGGGCTTTCTCTAGTTGCAGCAAGCAGAAGCGACTTTCTAGTTACTTGCGTTCAGGCTTCTCACTGCTGTAGCTACTCTTGTTGCAGAGCACAGGCTTTAGAGTACAGGCTCAGTACTTGTGTTGCATGGACTTAGTTGCTCCAACGCACATGGTATCCTCTCAGACCAGGGATCAAACCCGGGTCCTATGCATTGGCAGTTAGATTATTTACCACACCACCACCAGGGAATTTCTACTCCTGGTGGTGCAGGAGTAAGAGACGCGGGTTTGATCCCTGAGTTGGGAGGAGGGCGTGGCAACCTATCCATGGCAGAGGAGTCTGGTGGACTACAGTCCATAGGGTCCCAAACAGTCAGACATGACTAAAGAGACTTACTTCACAGGCACAGGGAAGGATTATTCATAGACTCTGAGGACCATCAGCTCCATAGCAATCTGTAGTGCAAAGACTTATTCTGGAGATGATACAGCTGCTATTTCTTGCTGCCAGTGCAGTGGGGTTCTCTCCATGTCTTTCCAAATCACGTGCATGTGCCACATACCTGAACAATACAAATAAACAGGAACTCTTGTGAATGGATGGTGGGAATGTAAATAGTACATGGGAAGCAGTATGGAGGTTCCTCAAATATTACAAATAAAACATGCATAGGACCTCACAGTCTCACTTCTGATTATATATCCAAAGGAAGCAGAATCAGTATATTTTAAAGAATGTTTATTTATTTGACTGCAGTGGGTCTTAGTTGTGGATCATGGGATCTTCATTGCATCACACAGGACGTTTAATCATGGCATGGGGGCTCTGGAGTATGCAGCCTTTGTCTTTGCAGTGCCTGGGCTTAGTTGCTCCGCCTCCTGGGGGATCTTAAGTCCCCATACTATTTCTGAGGCTCCAGAAGCAAAAGCAGGGGTGTGCCCTGCTTTTACGAAGGATTGAACACAAATTCTCTTTGTTGCAAGGCAGATTCTTAACCTGGAATTCCTGTGACCACCAGAATGTCCTGTGAAAAATCAGTGATTTGAACGAGTTACCTGCATTTGTATAACCAATATTTCTTTATCCACAACAATCATTTGTAGAAATAACCTAAATGTTTGTTGACAGATAAGTCAATTATAAAAACGTGTGTGTGACAGGCTTCCCAGGTAGTACTATTGATAAAGAACCACCTGCCCCTACAGGAGACATAAGAGATGAAGGTTTGATCCCTGGGTTGGGACGATGCCCTGAAGGAGGGCATGCCAATCCATTCCAGTATTCTTGCTTGGAGAATCCCATGGACAGAGGACCCTGGTGGGCTAAGGTCCATAGTGTCACAAAAAGTAGGACACGACTGAAGTGTCTGAGCACACAGCACATGAGACAGACTGGGACCTGAGGCCCTTTACTGCAGGGCTTGCTCCTGGACAAATGTCTCCTTGGGCATCAGAACACAAAGACACTGTAAGGGACCAAAGAAAATGTAGTCACCCACATGTGCAGTTGGAGCAATTCTGAACAATAAGAAATTAAAAGGCCACAGACCAGCTGCTATTTCTGAGGTTCCAGAAGCAAAAGCAGGGATGTGACCACCCCACCCCATTTAGGGGACCGGCCTACCTCCCACTCCCACCTGTTGGAAAACAGCAAGGGAAACCTACTTTTTCTTGCTCTTACTGCGGCAGGAACCCCAATAAAGCCCTGCCTGAATTTGTCCTCTGGTCTGTTAATTATTTCTATTAATTAAAGACCCCAAGGTTCCAGGTAAGTTATGTACACACACGCATATATATATATATATATATATATAGACATATAATTCAGCCATAAAAATGTAGATTTTTGTCACTTAAGACAACTTTGATGAATGTAGTGAACACTATTCTAAGTGAATTAAGACAGAGAAAAACATATGTGCTAGCTTACATGTGGAATAAGAGGAAGTGACAGTCGTACCAGACAGTAGGATGGTGGTTATCTGGAACTGGGACGTGGTGAAGATATATGGGAGATATTGGTCCAAAGGTAGAGACTTTCAGACGTAAAATGAGTATGTTCTAGGGAGCTCTGTGCAGCTTGCTGACTATAGGCAATCCTACTTTGTTACTACAGCTTGAAATTTGCCAAGAGAGGAAATCTTGCGTTCTCACCACACACACACACACACACAAACATGGGAATTGGGAGTTGATGTGTGTTTTCAGTTGCTAAGTCGTGTGCAACTCTTTGGCAACCCAGTGGACTGTGGCCTGCCAGGCTCCTCTGTCCATGGGTTTTCCCAGGTAAGTATACTAGTATGGTTGCCATTTCCTTCTCTAGGAGATCTTTTTGAGGTGAGGATTGAACCAAAACTCCTGCACTGGTGCCGGGAGCCAGTGCGAGGAACTCTGCCTGTGGCAAAGGTCATGAGGAAGGAGGCTCTGCATACACAAAGGCGGAATTGAGCCTCAGGTGTCCCCCTGGAAATTTTCGAGCATCCAGCCCCAAAACTAGAGTCTGCCTACTATACTGCTTTGTGCTCTCACCTACACCTCTGACTTTACAGGGGGCTGTCCCCCACCACCTCTCTCTGGAAAAGAGTTAAATTATAGCTCCAGTTAATAAAGTTCCTGGGCGTGACAAGAGTGTTTTTGTTCACAACCGTAAGAGGCATGAGATGTTCTAAACTGTCTAAATACAGATTCCTTTGAGCAGTTAAAAGATTGATTAGAAATTGTATTGGTGAAGGTTTTTCACTTGTTGGGCCAATGTTTGCTGCTAAGTTTCCATATCCCTTACCTACTGTGTCCCTGGCAGTATATTGATTAATATAATTGGTGTATAGGAATGTAAGTAGTAGCTTTAATATTTGTAACCTTGGACCCTTGAGTTAATTCTTTTTCTTGTCATAGCCCACCACACCTTTGCCCTATAGGAATGCAACTTTATCTAATGCTTTTGGAGGGTGGCGCCTGACTAATCACCTTTAGAGAAAAATAAGTCTTCTGCAGAAAGGGTCTTAAAATGTTAACAGGCCTCTGGGCCAGAAGATGATGTAAATCACCTAAACTTTTGTATATGATAAGCTTGCAGGAAGAAAGCCTGGCTTACTGCTGACTCTACCCCTTCCCCTATTATCCTCTATGCATAACTTAAGGTATAAAAACTACTTTGGAAAATAAAGTGCAGGCCTTGTTCACAGAAACTTGGTCTCCCCATGTCGTTCTTTCTCTCACCTTCTGGCTGAATTTTCATCTGGGGCGTGGAGGCTCGTCAAGCCTACTCACTATGCCTGGGCTTCTAAGATCTGACCGGGGAGGACTTAGTGTTTCCTCTCCTTCGGGAGAATGGGAGGATGCCTGCAGCCTACGTAGGTGAAGTAAATTCCTTGCTTTGGAATTTTATTAGCTTTTCACATAAACCAAGTTATTCAGCTTCTTTTCTCCACTGAATTTCCTCACTGAACTATCCTTATTTAACCACTGTATATCTTTAATTCTATCGTATCCTGATCGCTGAAGCTGTCTCCCCTTTGAAACCTCTAACTCCACCGGGGCTGGACCCCGGTACACTGGCAGGCAAATTGTTTGCTACTTAGCCACCACAGAAGCCCATTTTGATGACTGGATTGTGATAAATATTTCACAGTGTGCATATGTCATATCATCACATTGTGCATATTATATGTACATATACCCTTTTCATTAGTCAATTCAATCTCAATAAAACTGGAAAAGTGGGGAGTATGCAGGGCTTGATTTCTTGAGTGGTGCTCATCCAGGCTATAAATTACGGCAGTGAGGCATTTTGCAAATACCTTTGTACCCTGATTAGAGATTTCCCTTCAGAAAGTCTGGGTGGGGCTGATTACCAGGGATTTTTTTTAAAGGGGCCCCAGTGCATCTAGCCTTGAGCATCAGGACTTTTGAGTCCTTCACTCCTGAAGGCTGAGGTGCTCGACTCTGCATGAGGATGGACTATGGCCTGGTCTATGACCTCAAGGGAACTACTGGGTCAGCTGAGGTCCTCAGTGCTGTTGTGTGTGTGTGACCTCATCTGGAGGGAAGTATGGTTGAAGAAAGTATGTGAAAACTCGTTTTTATCAGTGTGGGTGTTTACTGTCCTGAGTCCCTCCTATGACAGTGGGCAGTAGAGGACTGTCTGTTCCACATGGTGAGGTCTTCCCTGAGTGTGTGGTTGGGGCACAGGAAGGTAATGTGTTAGTTGTAAGCATTAAACAACATCTTTTCAACTAGCATGACAGATCTCTAAAGACTCATGATACCGGAGGGAAAAGCTCAAAAGATGAGGAAGAAGAAAGAAAAGTCAGGGATGGGTTTTTCTCAGGTAAAGTCATATTATGAATTTATTCTCAGTCTGTTCTTATTGAAATGCCCTTCTCTGTGCTAACTAATCATTCTGACGCTGAAGTATCCTACCTGACACCTTTCTATTCACATTCACCTGGGACCTTCTCTTAGCGCTTGTCATCTCCTCTTAGATCCCGTCTCCCCATGAACCAGTGACCTGCACCTTGTGAGGAGGCTCCCCTGGGCACTGTCCTAGGCATGACTTCACACGCATGGTTTGGAGCTGTGGTCTCAGTGCTGTTGGGCAGCAGGGATTGCTGAGGGCCCATCTGGATGCACTGTCTGCACTCTGTCAACCAGGGTAAAGAAACTGTATCTGGAAGTCAGTTATTAACATGCCCAGTACCTGAAAAATCTGGAAAAGCAACCAAACGGGAAATCAGTTCTGACTTTTTATAGTATCTTTAAAACTATATGAGGACCTCCTTCAATTTCCTAGTGTTTGGGAATGGAATGGAAAGTTCAGAAAGAGATCTCAGGACTAGATGGTGTTTCATATCATTGTCTGTTGCATCTTTTTTCTTCATTTTCAGTTTCTTTCTTTCTTTCTTTTTTTAAATTATTTCCATTTTAAAAAGTTCTGTCCATTGTCTATTTAAACCATGAAACCAAGTTTACTAATACTTTTTGCCTTTTCTTCTTGGTTGCAAGTTGCATCTTGCAGCAGGATATTGGTTCCTGAGGAGGAATTGAACCTAAAACCCCTATAGTGGAAATGCAAGGTCTTAACCACTGGACCGCCAGGGAAGTCCCAACTTTACTAATTTTGATTCATTATTTATTTTGGAAACCATATTTAATGTAGGAAATTAGAGACCAAGAATTTGCTCCAAATAGCTTTCCATGGATTTATCAGAATATTATTTCTACTGAAATGATCCTTACCTCTTTTTCCTCTTCTCCTTTTGTGTGAAAATAAAAACTCTGCTCAGGGCCTATTGGTGAAATGTATTTTCATTTCAGGGACAGTTGACCTTCAAGGATGTGGCCATCAAATTAACTCCTGAGGAATGGGAATGACTGAACCCTGTTCAGAGGGCCTTGTACAGGGATGTGATGTTGGAGACCCTCAGAAATGTGCTCTCTGTGGGTAAGGATAACTTGCCTCTGAAGTTTGGGATCTGCCCTGGGGGTGTGTCTCTGCATTTTCTCTCTATGCCTCTTGGTAGCCCGTTTTTCGTGACTGACGTCAAAGCCCTGTTGACTCAGACATGAAAAGCTTCATGATTGGCATTATGAATTTAAACTTGTCCTTTCTTCAGGTGATCTGCCCACTACATGATACACAAGGAGTTTTTCCAGAGCTTAAGTATTTATAAAGCTGATTTCAACCTTTTGCAATATCCAATTTCCTATTTTCTACCCCTATGGTCTTGGTTTAGTAGCTCTTTAAAAGTAATAGATATTTTCATATTGTACTATTCCTTACGTATTCAGAAGGAGGCAGAGGCGAAATGAATTTGTGAAGTATTTTTCTTTCCATCTTTAATGCTTTAATCAATATTCACACCTTGGAATTCATCAGAGAATTCATACTGGAAAGAAGCGTTACAAATGTAAGAATGTGGCAAAGTCTTTAGTTGGTGTTGGGGCCTTATAATTCACCAACACGTACATAATGGAGAGAAACCATAGAAATGTAATGAGGGTGGTAAACCTTTAGTGCACGTTTAGTCTTAACTGACCATCAAGCAGTTAAGACATATAGGAGAGAAACTTTTTAAATGTATGTGGCAAAGCCTTTAGTTACAGATCTTATTTTACAGTTCATCAGAGAATTCATACTGGAGAGGAACCATATAAATGTGATGTTTGTGGCCAGTGCTTTACTCAAAATGTGAGCCTTGGAATTCTTCAGAGAATTCATTCTAGAGTGAAAACTTACAAATGTAATGAGTGTGATCAAGATTTCAATGCACGTTCAGCTCTAACCAACCATCAAGCAGTTCATACAGGAAAGAAATCGTATAAATGTAATTTATGTGGCAAAGCCTTCTGTTACAGGTTTTATATTACGGTTCATTGGAGAATTCATACTGGAGAGAAACCATATAAATGTGATGTGTGTATCTGGTGCTTTATTCAAAATGCACATCTTGGAATTCATCTGGGAATTCATGCTGGAGAGAAACCATATAAATGTGAGGTATGTGGCAAAGCCTTTAGTCAAAATGCACACCTCACAGTTCATCAGAGAGTTCATACTGGAGAGAAACCATATAAATGTGATATTTGTGGCTGGTGCTTTACTCAAAATGCAAACCTTGGAAGTCATCAGAGAATTAATACTGGAGAGAAACCTTACAAATGTAACATGTGTGACAAAGACTTTAGTCAGATTTCTGGCCTTCTAATTCATCAGAGAACTTATACTAGAGAGAAATCATACAAATATAATTAGTGTGGCAAAGCTTTCATTGCACATTAGGCAAAACCACATAAATGTAATTTATATGTCAAAGCCTTCAGTCACAGGAATCATTTTGCAGATAATCAGTGAAAGAAAACTGCACAAATAACGGTGGGTATGGCAAAGCTTTGGATTCTGAGTTCAGAACTAACTAACCATCATGTAATGAATTCTGTGATCTTACCCATGTAGTGATTGTGGCAAGTGTTTTAGAAGACATTCAAACCTTACAAATCGTGAAAACAAATCATACTGAAAAGAAGCCATACATTTAGAGTGCAGTAGATCTAAAGGGGACCATAAGGTAACCTGTACATGACAGAAAGAATGTAAATGTAATATATGTGACCAGTGCTTCAATACAAGTCTCATTAGTCACATCATCAGGGAATTCATAATGCAGAGAAATCAAATGTAATGAGTGGGGCAAATGCATCAGGTAGCATTCAGGCCTCAGAGAAGGCAATGGCACCCCACTCCAGTACTCTTGCCTGGAAAATCCCATGGATGGAGGAGCCTGGTAGGCTGAAGTCCATGGGGTCGCTAAGAGTCGGATACGACTGAGTGACTTCACTTTCACTTTTCACTTTCATGCATTGGAGAAGGAAATGGCAACCCACTCCAGTGTTCTTGCCTGGAGAATCCCAGGGACGGGGGAGCCTGGTGGGCTGCCGTCTATGGGGTCGCACAGAGTCGGACACGACTGAAGCGACGCAGCAGTAGCAGCAGCATTCAGGCCTAAAAAGACATCAGGTGATCCATAGGCAAGAGACCTTACAAATGTAATCATTGCTGTGAGGTTTTTGTCAGGTGTTTCCATTTAGGCTTCATGAGAAAATTGATAGTATAATACATAGAAGCTATGTTGATATAATGAGTGTGTCAAGGCTTTTAGACAACAGTCTGAATTTAAGATTCAGTAATGGAGTAGCTATCATGGTCAACAAAAGAGTCCAAAATGCAGTACTTGGATGCAATCTCAAAAACGACAGAATGATCTCTGTTCGTTTCCAAGGCAAACCATTCAATATCACAGTAATCCAAGTCTATGCCCCAACCAGTAATGCTGAAGAAGCTGAAGTTGAACAGTTCTATGAAGACCTACAAGACCTTTTAGAACTAACACCCAAAAAAGATGTCCTTTTCATTATAGGGGACTGGAATGCAAACGTAGGAAGTCAAGAAACACCTGGAGTAACAGGCAAATTTGGCCTTGGAATACGGAATGAAGCAGGACACAGGCTAATAGAGTTTTGCCAAGAGAACGCACTCGTCATAACAAACACCCTCTTCCAACAACACAAGAGAAGACTCTACACATGGACATCACCAGATGGTCAACACTGAAATCAGATTGATTATATTCTTTGCATCCAAAGATGCAGAAGCTCTATACAGTCCACAAAAACAAGACTGGGAGCTGACTGTGGCTCAGATCACGAGTTCCTTATTGCCAAATTCAGACAAATTGAAGAAAGTAGGGAAAACCACTAGACCATTCAGGTATGACCTAAATCAAATCCCTTATGATTATACAGTGGAAGTGAGAAATAGATTTAAGGGACTAGATCTGATAGAGTGCCTGATGAACTATGGATGGAGGTTCGCGACATTGTACAGGAGACAGGGATCAAGACCATCCCCATAGAAAAGAAATGCAAAAAAGCAAAATGGCTGTCTGAGGAGGCCTTACAAATAGCTGTGAAAAGAAGAGAAGCAAAAAGCAAAGGAGAAAACGAAAGATATAAGCATCTGAATGCAGAGTTCCAAAGAATAACAAGGAGAGATAAGAAACCCTCCTTTAGCGACCAATGCAAAGAAATAGAGGGAAACAACAGAATGGGAAAGACTAGAGATCTCTTCAAGAAAATTAGAGATACCAAGGCAATATTTCATGCAAAGATGGGCTCCATAAAGGACAGAAATGGTATGGACCTAATAGAAGCAGAAGATATTAAGAAGAGTTGGCAAGAATACACAGAAGAACTGTACAAAAAGGATCTTCATGACCAAGATAATCACGATGGTATGATCACTCACCTAGAGCCAGACATCCTGGAATGTGAAGTCAAGTGGGCCTTAGAAAGCATCACTATGGACAAAGCTAGTGGAGGTGATGGAATTCCAGTTGAGCTATTTCAAATCCTGGAAGATGATGCTGTGAAAGTGCTGCACTCAATATGCGAGCAAATATGGAAAACTCAGCAGTGGCCACAGGACTGGAAAAGTTCAGTTTTCATTCCAATCCCAAAGAAAGGCAATGCCAAAGAATGCTCAAACTACCACACAATTGCACTCATCTCACACACTAGTAAAGTAATGCTCAAAATTCTCCAAGCCAGGCTTCAGCAATACATGAACTTTCAGATGTTCAAGCTTGTTTTAGAAAAGGCAGAGGAACCAGAGATCAAATTGCCAACATCCACTGGATCATCGAAAAAGCAAGAGAGTTCCAGAAAAACATCTATTTCTGCTTTAATGACTATGCCAAAGCCTTTGACTGTGAGGATCACAATAAACTGTGGAAAATTCTCAAAGGGATGAAAATACCACACCACCTGACCTGCCTCTTGGGAAACCTATATGCAGGTCAGGAAGCCACAGTTAGAACTGGACATGGAACAACAGACTGCTTCCAAATAGGAAAAGGAGTACGTCAAGGCTGTATATTGTCACCCTGCTTATTTAACTTATATGCAGAGTACATCATGAGAAACTCTGGGCTGGAAGAAACACAAGCTGGAATCAAGATTGCTGGGAGAAATATCAATAATGTTTCTCCCACATATGCAGATGATACCACCCTTATGGCAGAAAGTGAAGAGGAACTAAAAAGCCTCTTGATGAAAGTGAAAGTGGAGAGTGAAAAAGTTGGCTTAAAGCTCAACATTCAGAAAACGAAAATCATGGCATCTTGTCCCATCACTTCATGGGAAATAGATGGGGAAACAGTGGAAACAGTGTCAGACTTTATTTTTGGGGGCTCCAGAATCACTGCAGATGGTGATTGCAGCCAAGAAATTAAAAGACGCTTACTCCTTGGAAGGAAAGTTATGACCAACCTAGATAGCATATTGAAAAGCGAGACATTACTTTGCCAACAAAGTTCCGTCTAGTCAAGGCTATAGTTTTTCCAGTGGTCATGTATGGATGCAAGAGTTGGACTGTGAAGAGGGCTGAGCACTGAAGAATTGATGCTTTTGAACTGTGGTGTTGGAGAAGACTCTTGAGAGTCCCTTGGACTGCAAGGAGATCCAACCACCCCATTCTAAAGGAGATCTGTCCTGGGTGTTCTTTGGTAGGAATGATGCTAAAGCTGAAACTCCAGTACTTTGGGCATCTCATACGAAGAGTTGACTCACTGGAAAAGACTATGATGCTGGGAGGGATTGGGGGCAGGAGAAAAAGGGGACGACAGAGGATGAGATGGCTGGATGGCACTACCGACTCGATGGATGTGAATTTGAGTGAACTCCGGGAGATGGTGATGGATAGGGAGGCCTGGAGTACTGCAATTCATGGGGTCTCAAAGAGTCAGACACGACTGAGCGACTGAACTGAAGGAAGTCATTCTGAAGGAAAAGCATACAAGTGATAATGAGTGTGTAAAACCTTTACTCGGGGCTCATATCTCACCTATCATCAGATGACCCATACTAGGGAGATCCTTACAAATGTATGTAATGTGGCAAGGCTTTTAGGTGCTGCCTTAAACTCAGTTCAGTTCAGTTCAGTTCAATTGCTCAGTTGTGTCTGACTCTTTGCGACCCCATGAGTTGCACTATGCCAGGAGTCCCTGTCCATCACCAACTCCTGGAGTTCAGCCAAACTCATGTCCATCGAGTCGTTGATGCCATCCAGCCATCTCATCCTCTGTCGCCCCCTTCTCCTCCTGCCCCTAATCCCTCCGAGCATCAAAGTCTTTTCCAATTAGTCAACTCTTTGCATGAGGTGGCCAAAATACTGGAGTTTCAGCTTTAGCATCAGTCCTTCCAAAGAACACCCAGGACTTATCTCCTTTAGGATGGAATGGTTGGATCTCCTTGCAGTCCAAGGGACTCTTAAGAGTCTTCTCCAACACCACAGTTCAAAAGCATCAATTCTCTGGCGCTCAGCTTTCTTCACAGTCCAACTTTCACATCCATACATGACCACTGGAAAAACCATAGCCTTGACTAGATGGAACTTTGTTGGTAAAGTAATGTCTCTGCTTTTGAATATGCTATCTAGGTTGGTCTGAACTTTCCTTCCAAGGAGTAAGCGTCTTTTAATTTCATGGCTGCAATCACCATCTGCTGTGATTTTGGAGCCCCCCAAAATAAAGTCTGACACTGTTTTCACTGTTCCCCCATCTATTTCCCGTGAAGTGATGGGACAAGATGCCATGATCTTCGTTTTCTGAACGTTGAGCTTTAAGCGAACTTTTGCACTCTCCACTTTCACTTTCATCAAGAGGCTTTTTAGTTCCTCTTCACCTTCTGCCATAATGGTGGTATCACCTGCATATCTGAGGTTATTAATATTTCTCCTGGCAATCTTGATTTCAGTTTGTGCTTCTTCCAGCCCAGCGTTTCTCATGATGTACTCTGAATATAAGTTAAATAAGCAGGGTGACAATATACAGCCTTGACATACTCCTTTTCCTATTTGGAACCAGTCTGTTGTTCCATGTCCAGTTCTAACTGTGGCTTCCTGTCCTGCATATAGGTTTCTCAAGAGGCAGGTCAGGTGGTCTGGTATTCCCATCTCTTTCAGAATTTTCCAGTTTATTGTGATCCTCACAGTCAAAGGCTTTGGCATAGTCAATAAAGCAGAAATAGATGTTTTTATGGAACTCTCTTGCTTTTTCCATGATCCAGCAGGTGTTGGCAATTTGATCTCTAGTTCCTCTACCTTTTCTAAAACCAGCTTGTACATCCGGGAGTTCACGGTTCACGTACTGCTGAAGCCTGGCTTGGAGAATTTTGAGCATTACTTTGCTAGTGTGTGAGATGAGTGCAATTGTGCGGTAGTTTGAGCATTCTTTGGCATTTCTTTTCTTTGGGATTGGAATACAGGATTCATCAAATACTTTATACTTAGAAATGCAATGAGTCTGGCAGTTTTTACAATTACTAGTCACTCTCTTGGTATGTAGGAATATATATCCTGGAGACAAGCCGCACAAATATGTTTGTAGGAAGGAATTTTCTGAAACAGCAAAGTTTGGGGACGATACTAGAGCAATGCTTTACAGATGCAATTGGAGTGGAAAAAATTTCACCTTGAGTTGAAATATTATGCTATAAGAGTCCATATTGAAGAGAAGTCATGGAACTGTGTCGGCAAGGGCTTTCTCAAGACTTCAGTGTATATTAGCCTTAAAAATATATGTCTTCCAAAGAAACCACACAAAAGTTGTGCATGCTATTTCCTCTAAAATCAGGAACAAGACAAGGTTGCCCACTCTCACGACTACTATTCAACATAGTTTTGGAAGTCCTAGCCACAGCAGTCAGAGAAGTAAAAGAAATAAAAGGAATCCTTATTGGAAATGAAGTAAAATTCTTACTGTTTGCAGATGACATGATCCTCTACACAGAAAACCCTAAAGATACCACCAGAAAATTACTAGAGCTAATCAATGAATATACTAAAGTTGCAGGATATAAAAGTAATACTCAGAAATCCCTTGCATTCCTATATATTAACAATGAAAAAATAGAAACTAAGGAAACAGTCCCATTCACCACTGCAATGCAAAGAATAAAGTACTTATGAATAAATTCACCTAAAGAATCAAAAAGACTTATGTATACAAAACTATAAAACACTAGTGAAAGAAAGATGACACAAATAGATGGAGCAATATACAATGTTCATGGATTGGAAGAATCAATATAGTGAAAATGAGTATTCTACCCAAAGCAATCTATAGATTCAATGCAATCCTGATCAAGCTACCAACAGTATATTTCACAGAACTAGAACAAATAATTTCACAATTTGTGTGGAAACACAAAAAACCTCGAATAGACAAAGCAATCTTGAGAAAGAAGAATGGAACTGGAGGGATCAACCTTCCTGATTTCAGACTGTACTGCAAAGCTACAGTCATCAAGATATCATGGTACTGGCACAAAGACAGAAATATAGATCATTGGAACAATATAGAAAGCCCAGAGATAAACTCATGCACCTATGAACACCTTATCTTTGACAAAAGAGGCAAAAATATACAATGGAAAAAAGACAATCTCTTTTACAAGTGTTGCTGGGAAAACTGGTCAACCACCTGTAAAAGAATGAAACACTTTCTAAAACCATAGACAAAAATAAACTCAAAATGGATTAAAGAGCTACGTGTAAGACCAGAAACTATAAAACTCTTAGAGGAAAACATAGGCAGAACATTCTTTGACCTAAATCACAGCAAGATCCACTATGACTCACCTCGCAGAGTAATGGAAATGAAAACAGAAACAGATGGGACCGAATTAAACTTAAAAGCTTTTGCATAACAAAGGAAACTATAAGTAAGGTGAAAAGGCAGCCTTCAGAATGGGAGAAAATAATAGCAAACAAAACAACTGACAGTTAATCTCCAAAATATACAAGCAGTTCATGCAGCTCAATTCCAGAAAAATAAACAACCCAATTAAAAAGTGGGCCAAAGAGCTAAACAGACATTTCTCCAAGGAAGACATACAGATTGCTAACAAACACATATAAGATGAAAAGGTGCTCACATGAAAAGATGCTCAACATCACTCATTATCACAGAAATGCAAATCAAAACCACAATGAAGTACTATCTCACGCCGGTCAGAATGGCTGCCATCAAAAAGTCTAGAAACAGTTGGGAGGGTGGCTCGGGATGGGGGACACAGATACACCCATGTCTGATTCATGTCAATGTATGGCAAAAACCACCACAATATTGTAAAGTAATTAGCCCCCAATTAAAATTAATTAATTTTTTAAAAGCCTACAAACAATAAATGCTGGAGAGGGTGTAGAGAAAAGGGAACCCTCTTACACTGTTGGTGGGAATGCAAACTACTATGTAGAACATAGTGGCTGTACTAGAGATAGAACTGCCATATGACCCAGCAATCCCACTGCTGGGGATACATACCAAGGAAACCAGAATTGAAATAGACACATGTACCCCAGTGTTCATTGCAGCACTGTTTACAATAGCTAGGACATGGAAGCAACCTAGATATCCATTGGCAGACGTATGGATAAGGAAGTTGTAGTACATATACACCATGGAATATTATTCAGCTATAAAAAGGAATGCATTTGAGTCTGTTCTAATGAGGTGGACGAAACTGGAGCCTATTATAGAAAGTGAAGTAAGTCAGAAAGAGAAACACCAATACAGTATATTAACACATGTATATGGAATTTAGAAAGACAATAACAATGCCCCTATACTCAAGACAGCAAAGGAGACAGAGATGTAAAGAACAGACTTTTGGACTATGTGGGAGAAGGCGAGGGTGGGATGAAAGAATAGCATTGAAATATGTATATTACCATATTTAAAATAGATGACCAGTGCAAGTTTGATGCATGAAGCAGGACACTCAAAGCCGGTGCTCTGGGACAATCCAGAGGGATGGGGTGAGGCAGGATGTGGGAGAGGAGTTCAGGATGGGCAGGACACATGTATACCTGTGGCTGATTCATGTTGATGTATGCCAAAAACCACCACAATATTATAAAGTAATTAGCCTCCAATTAAAATAATTTTTTAAAAAAAGTTGTGTATGCTAAAGCTTTAGCCAAAGATCAAAACTTTGGAACCTGAGAGGATTTATATTGCAGAGCAGGCTTGCACAGGTAATAAATGTTGTATTGCTTTTCATCAAATATTCAGACCTTGTGCATAATGAAGTAATTCACACAAGTCAGAAACTGTACAGGTATACTGAATGTCAAAACAACTTTAAGAAACTGTATGTTTTTAATATTCACCAAGAAATTCGTGTTTTGGAGAATCCTTTCAAGTGTAATGAATTTGTCAAACTTTTGGACTAGTTCTTACTGCAGACTACACATAAGACAATTCATATTAGGAACAAGTAAAGCTTTAGTTCTCTGACCTCAGTCTGTGATATTACATAGTGTAGAAAAAATATATTAAATATATTGAAAGTTACAGCGTATGTATGTTAAATATGGTGAAAATTAAGACATATGTAGTAATAGTCCATTATCTTCAGTGTGTAAAGTATTTAATTACTTGAGTTTTCTTAAGACGGTGACATTACTATTTGTGACTTTTCCTGCAGAAGTTTCAAAAGCGTTTTGTTTTATTTTATAGCTTTCGTACAGGTATTTCATGATGGTCTCTGGAAAGCAATCAGTGAGATGAAGGGGTTGACTTCATTAGGTGTAGTTAATTCATATCCATCTTTCCTTGGATAACAGGGACACAGAATTATCAAATTCAGTGGTGTATGAATTAGCATCAGGAATGGGCAGAGAATAATGTGAAACTATGACATGATTTATCATGCTCACTATATTCAGGGTACCCTTCCATACATAGACCACAGTGTGTTTTTGGACAGGGTGCCATACCATCTGACCATCAAGAGAGCAGTTTTCTGAGTGGATTTTAATCAGAAAAAGTCAAATAGTATGTATATGTGTGTAGTTCACATTTAACTTCTGCCATTACCATTTGTTACTGTTTTATTCAGAATGTATCATGGGTCTCCTGTCTTGATTACTAAAATGTAGTCACTTTTGTCACAACCCTGGATGAATTATGTTCCTCCCACTACACAGTTTTATCCCACCTCAGTACTTTGTGAAAGTGAAAAGTGTTAGTAGCTTAGTCGTGTCCAACTCTTTGCGACCCCATGAACTGTAACCCACCAAGCTCCTCTGTCTATGGAATTATCCAGGGAAGAATACTGGAGTGGGTTGCCATTTCTTGAGGGGATGTTCCCAACCCAGGGATTAAACCTGGGTCTCCTGCATTGCAGGTGGATTCTTTACTGTTTGAGCCACCAGGGAAGCCAGTGCTTGGTAACAGAAGCTAAAAATGCAGCATTTGGCTCTTAGGGTTGAAAGAATCTATGATGATTTCTTTCCACGATGGAACCAGACAACATGCAGGTTGGGGATTACATGTTCATAATTTGCACTTGAGTTATTCTCCACACCCTTTCTTGAGTTCCTTCTCCACACACTTCAGATGGCTCTAATGAAAATAGCGTAGCAAAGAATTATCAGTGTATTTTGTGCAAAACTTGGGGAAATCCCCAGCGACCCACTGATTAGAACTCCATGCTTCCCCACAGAGGACATGGATTTGATTCATGGTCAGGGAAGTAAGATTCCACAAGATGCCAGGCAGGGCCAATGGGAAAAAAACAGTACAAAAATTTAACTTAGTAAATTTAAAGATAATTGAGTATCTTGAATGATTCATGCATCTGGAAACATCCCACCTAGTTAACAGAGGTGGCCAAAGGAGCTATACAAAAGGGAAAGCTTTCACAGGTAGAACTGGATGGGACAAGAAAGTTATTACCAAACAAAACAAACAAAAAAAGGGCATCGCTTCAGGTCTGATTTCCTATTTCAGGGTGGGAGAGAATGCAGACAGAGTCTTACCCTGCAGATTATTTCACTAGTGTCCATCTGTAAATTCCAGACTCAGTGCCTCCTGGTCATGATTCTAAGAGGGGAGACACTACAATGAAATGTGGATTTGGTGTCCTGGAGGCAGTGACACCATCTCGGGCCTGTCTTGTCTTTTGAACATTGAGTGAACCTTGCCAGGCATCAGTGAATGTATACCTTATAAATAGATCTCTTCATGTCCTTTTTGTGTTCCTTGATTTACAAGAAGAGAAAATAAGAATATAGTAGGCATATAAAATATTTAAGAAATAAAATAATGTCACAAGTAAGGACAAAAACACCTTTTTTGTGCTTGGAGCACTCAGTAAAATTGTTTGAAAAGATCAGTGTTCATGAGTTTTTCTCTTATTTGACAGATAACTTGAAATTTCACCACCCAGCATGAAGAATTTGTTCAGTCATTAAGCAGTGTCCTACAGTGACCCCATGCACTGTAGCCTCAGGTTCTTCTGTATGGGATCTCCCAGGCAAGAATACTTCAGTGAGTTGCCATTTCCTTCTCTTGGAGGTCTTACCGATCCAAATCAAACCTGTGTCTCCTGCATTGGCAGGCAGATTCCACTGAGCCATCTTGGAAGCCCCAAATAACAAGGTAGTCAAGAAAAATTGTTGAAAGAGATATACCAACTCACTGTCTTTATACTCAATGTAAAATACCCCATGTGACCCATGGCCAGTCTCTTCTTTGTCCTAAATGAGAGTTTAAAATTAAATGAGGCCTTTGTGTTTTTTTTTAACTCACAGATGTGCTTCCCTTTAGATTTTTTTCTGAATCTTAATAAGCTAAAATGAGTCTCTAAGTTTTAATATAAATATTCTGATTCTAGCAGCAAAGTAGGTAAATGAAAAAAATCCATTTTAGGCTGTCATTCATACCAGCTTACCTGAACCTGAGGGATATTCAAAAGGTTTATAGTTGTGAAATTATTTTAAATTATTATTTCAATATTTGAACTTAAGTCTGTCTGAAAGACATGAAGTAGTTTTTTCTTGCTATTTTCAGCTCTTTCATTCATTTTTATATCCACATATAAATTCACAGTGAAGATCACTACAGTGTAATGACTTTCTTCATTCCTAAGACATAGCAATGTTATTCTTAATTTCACAGCCACCGTGCAGTTAGGCAAGGCCATAAGAACTTTTTTGCCAAATAGGGTGTGAGTAATGCATTACTCCTCTCCATGACTAAATCTTTATATCTTATAAATAAATCACCTAGATAATGCTCTAGCAATCCAGTGGTTAGACTGATCTTTTATTCCCCAGGGGCTGGAATTCACTAGTTGGAATTCACTATGGTTAGAGACATAAAATTCTGCTAGCTGCTGCTTTTTGTTGTTCAGTTGGTAAGTTGTGTCTAACTCTTTGTGACCCCATGGACTGCAGCACGCTAGGCTCCTCTGTCCTCCATTATCTCCTGGAGTTTGCTCAGATTTATGTCCATTGAGTGAATGATGCTAGCTAAGCATCTCATCCTCTCTGTCTCCTTTCCTTTTTCCTTCAATCTTTTCTAGTGTCAGGGTCTTTTCCAGTCAGGTAGCTCTTTGCATCAGGTGGCCAACATATTGGAGTTTCAGCTTCAGCATCAGTCTTTACAGTGAATACTCAAGGTTGATTTCCTTTAGGATTGACTGGTTTGATCTTGCAGTCCAAGTGCCTTCAAGGGTCTTCTCTAGCACAATTCAAAAACATCAATTCTTTGGTGCTCAGCCTTCTTTATGGTACAATTCCCACATCTGTACATGACTACTGGAAAAACCACAGCTCTGATTACACATACCTTTGTCACCAAAGTAATGTCTCTGCTTTTAAATCTGCTGTCTAGGTTTGTCATAGGCTGCAGTCACCATCTACAGTGACTTGGGAGCCTAAGAAAATAAAATCTGCCACTGTTTCCACTTTTTACCCATCTATTTGCCGTGAATTGATGGGATCAGATGCCATGATCTTAGTTTTCTGAATGTTGAGTTTTAAGGCAGCTTTTTCACTCTCCTCTTTTTACCCTCATCATGGGGCTCTTTAGTTCCTCTTCACTTTCTGCCATTAGGATGGCATCATCTGCATATCTGAGGTTGTTGATATTTCTCTCAGAACTCTTGACTCTAGCTTTTGATTCATCCATAAATGAGTATTTCTAGTTCTGGGATCTGCATACAATTCTCAGGAGACGGGTAAGTGGTCAGCATTCTAACTGTATGTTGAATTCTTCTGTGTTACTACATACTTTAAATTTGCCAGTAGAGTAAATCTTAAGAAAGACAGCTGTTCTCACCATACAAAAACATGGAAACTGGGGTTGATGGATGTGTTGATGACTGGATTGTGATAATATTTCACAGTGTATACATCTGTCAAATGGTCACATCATGCCTGATAATGGATATACACATATCCATTTCATTAGTTCTATCTCAGTAAGGCTGGAAAAGAAGAAAGTAGGAGGTGGGCTGGGTTTGCCACCTTTAATGGTGTTCAACCCATGTTTCCCATGAGATCCATGAAGCATTTTGCAAAACCATGTATGGTACCCCCTGCCCTATCAGACATCCTCAGATACCTGTGTGGGTCCTAGTCCCAGGTATGTTCACAGTGCAGCAAATCTGATCTGGATCCTACATTGAGAACCAAGGCTCTTAGGCTCCACTTCTGAGACTGAGACAGAGGGACAGCCCCAGGAGATGAGGAGGCCACCTGCTCTGAGTGGGGATGGACCAGGGCCTGCTGTGGATGACCCTGAAGGGGATCCATGGGGTTGTCAGGGTCGGAGGTGCCCCTGCTGCTGGGTACCCAGGGATGGGGAGGCCTCACCAGGGAGGGGCAGTGTGATCCTGAGGGAAAGTGTGGGAAAGCTCCTCTGTTGGTCTCTGTGCTGGAATTGACTGTCCTGAGTCCCTCCTGAGATAGTGGGCACAGAGGACTGTCTGTTCCCCCATGGACAGAGGACTTCCCCCCCATGTGAGGGTAGTTGGGGCTCAGGAAGGGGGAATGTTGATTGTAGGTATTAAACAGCATGTTTTCAACTTTCAGTATCAACCTCTGCAGGATGCCTGAGAAAAAACCTGGAAGAGGGGAGAAAAAGAGTCAGGAATGGCTCTTTCTCAGGTGTCATATTCTGAGTTGATTCTCCATCTGTCCTTCCTGAAATGCCCTTCTCTGGACTTGCTAATTGAATCTGACTGGAGTATCCTGTCTGTCTCCTGCACATGCACACTCACCGGGGGCCTTCTCTGAGGGCCTGTCATCTCCACTTAGATCCCGTCTCCCCATGACCTGGTGACCTGGACCTTGTGAGGAGGCTCCCCTGGGCACCGTCCTGGGCAGGGCTTCTCACCCACGGGTTGGAGACGGGTCTCAGTGCTGTTGGGCAGCAAGTTTGCTTAGGGCCCATCTGGATGCACTGTCTGCTCTCTGTCAACCAGAATAAAGAAGCTGCACGTGGACATCAGGTATTAACACTCACAATACGTGGTAAAATCTGGAAAAGAGGCCAATAAGGGGAAATCAGTCCTGACTATTTATAGTACATTTAAGGACCTCCTTGAAAATCTTGGTGTTTGAGAATGGAATGGAAAGTTCAGAAAGAGACCTCAGGGCTAGGGGGCTTTTCATTCCATCATCTATTTTTCACTATGAAATCCAAGTTTACTGATTTTTTTTTGTCTTCTTTGTCACATGGTGCAGCTTGCAGAATCTTAGTTCCCTGAGTATGGATTGAACCTGAAACTCCTGAAATGGAAGTGCGAGGTCTTAATCATGGGACTGCCAGGGAAGTCCCCAACTTTACTAACCTTGGTTCATTGTTTTATTATGGAATTAACAAATAAACTTTGGTTTTTGTTAATAACTACAGAACTAAAATTAACTGCAGATAAAATCATTTTTTTTTAGAAAAATTATTTATTTAGGTGTTCTGGGTCTTTGTTGCTGCTTGGTCTTTTCTCTAGTTGCCAGCAGTGGGGCTGTTGTCTAGTCGTGGTGCATGGGATTCTTGTGTGTCTTGTTGCAGAGCATGGGCTGTATGATGCTTGGGCTTCAGTAGTTTCAGCACGTGGGCCTAGTAGTTTGGGCTCTTGGGCGTTACAGCACAGGCTCAGTAGTTGTGTCACTTGGTCTTAGTTGCCCCGAGGCATGTGGCATTATCCTGGAGCAGAACCCATGTCTTCCACATTTGCAGGTGGATTCTTTACCATTGCACCAGGAGAGATGCCTTCATATTATTTTTGAATATAGGTATTTTATAGAGATAGGACTCAAAGTATTCTATATATGTTTTTTATATGTCTACTACTTTTTCTTTTTTTTTTAAACTAATATAGTATTAGAGTTGAGACGTCCCTATTGGTACAGTGGATAAGAATGTGTCTGCCAATGCAGGGGATATGGGTTTGATCTCCTGGTCCAATTCCGCATGCCTGAAAAGTGAAAGCCCATCCACTGCACAACTACTGTCCATGCTCAAGAGCCCATGGACAAAAGCCCACCAGGCCCCAGGGATTTTCCAGGCAAGAGTACTGGAGTGCCTGCCATCACCTACCCTGTTCTTCTGTTTAAAAAAATATGCCATTGCAGTTGAGACTTCCCTGTTGGTACAGTGAGTATCTCCAGCTCAGTGCCAACTGCAGAGAGCAAAGACCAGCAGAACCCACATAAATAAACAACCTTTAAAAAAGTACTATTGACAAACTGAGCCCATGATTCATTTTCTGTGAGCCAAAACTGCAGACCCCATGTGTTGCAACTACAGAAGCCTTGTGCCTGCAGTTCACCTACAACCTGTTCTCTGTAACAAAAGATGCCATTGCAGTGAGAAGCCCACTCACCACAACTACAGAGTATCTCCTGCTCAGTGCAACTAGAAAAAGCCACACAAAGTAACAAAGACCAGCACAACCTAAATAAATAAACAAGCTTTAAAAAAAATGTAATATTGACAAACTTAAGTACAGTTGACTCATTTTCATGGCCCCAGAGATGCTGAAATACATATGACTAAAAGTGATAATGAGAAAATGATTTAAAAATGTGTCAAGAGGCAACTCTTCATTTCAGTCAATTGTGTATTTACATGTGCATGCATGTGTGCATGGATATGCAACTCCATGGTTTTATTACAAAACATCATCTCATAAATAAGCTTTGTACTTTTTAACAGTTGAAATTATATCTTAAATATATTATGTAGCCTTAAATTTTTTCTACCCCAGCACAGGAATGATTTAAATAGTAATAAGATTACTGATATTGTGTGGAGGGGAGGGGTTGAGGAGTGACCCTATACAATGACCTTTTATGGCCTTCCATTGCTCTTCAAATTCCTTGATGTTATTTGAGGTTTCTCAGGGAACTCTTATTGATGGACTTTTATGCTCTGTTACTTAACTGTTTGATTCCTTAGGTTCAAAGGAATTTGACTTGACTTTACTCCCTCCTCTTTTAGTATAAAAGGGGACTGAGTTCTAACTCGGATAAGATGGTTTTGGGGGTACAGTCCACCATATTTTTGGTTTGCTGACTTTCTGAATAAAGTCGTTATTCCTGCCCCAGCAACTTGTCTCTCAATTATTGGCCTGTTGTGTGGAGAGCAGTAGAAGCTTAGAATGTGAACTAAAGGAACAATGCGGTTTTCATCAATTTTTAAAGATGTATTGCTCTTTTTGGCCACATGATGCAAAGAGCGGACTCAATGGAAAAGACTTTGATGCTGGGAAAGATTGTGGGCAGGAGAAGAGGGCGACAGAGGATGAGATGGTTGGATGGCATTACCCACTCAATGAACACAAGTTTGAGAAAACCCTGGGAGATAGTGAAGGACAGGGAAGCCTGGTGTGCTGCAGTTCATGGAGTTGCAAAGAGTCAGATTCGACTTAGCAACTGATCAATGAAAATTGCTCTTTTTAAAGCAATGGTTAGTAAACTTTGTCAATTTCAAAATTAAAAAAAAAAAAAAACTGACGGAAGTTCCCATCACATACCTTAGTCCTCCAGTCTCAGACTGTAGGTTTTGACCTTGTGTCTCTGGAACTGAGCCATGTGGAGTTTGGCCTTCCAGCTGAATGAAGAACAAAGAGGAAAAGTTGTTATACAGGGATGTCACTGTAAAATGGCACATTTTCCCCAGGGATAGTTTTGTATTTCTTATTTTAGTTTGCAGTACAGAGAGAAATCCAGAAAAAATTTCTTGTTTTCTTAAGATGGTTCAATTATTCTAATGGCAGGAAATGTTCTGCATCCAATTATCGCCCTACAGGAACTCTTTGGAGACCCAGGTTCCCAACCCCTGAATTGCCAGGAGCAGGACAGGCAAGAACCTGCTGACAAAAACATTTATTTATTTATTTATTGCACTTGAAAATATGTGGGTTATTTTCAAATACCTTTTGGTATTGATTTCTCACATAGTTTCACAGTAATAAGAGAATAGGCCCTGTATGATTTCAATACTCTTTATTTAGACCATGAAACTTTTGCACCTTGTTTTACGTCATGTTCCAGTGTCTCCTGGTTAATAGTCTATGGGAACTTGAATAAAATTTGTATCCTGCTCTTGTGTGAAAATTGTATAAGTCTTAATTATGTTGAATTGGTTCACAATTCTTTTCAGGTCTAGTATATCCTACTTTCCTGTCCATTCTATTAATTTTTGAGAGTTTAATATTGAAATTCCAACTAAAAATCTTAATTTGTCTACTTAAAAAATTGTAATATATAGTGGAACTGTCTGTAACTATTTTCAAAGCCTCATGTAAATGTGTTGTCATACTTTCGTAATTTCAAAAAATTTTAAAAAGGAAAATAAAATCTTTATTGAAACTTTTCTACTTGTTAGGAGGACATATCCTAGTTTCCAACATACTGGTCTACAAAGTTATAAGCTTTTGTCTTAAAAGTGTAACGGGGTGACACAGCAACCTGGGAAGGCTGGCCACCTCTGCAGGCATGGCAGCGTGGAGCCCCACCGCAGCAGTCTGGTCCGCGGAACCCACCAGCTTCCTGCTCTCCACTGTGCCCAGTGCATGTTTTCCTCTCATCCCCAGGGGAGCTCAAAGTGACCCAAATCCTCAAAATTTCCAGGAGGCTGTGGGGGAATGTATAAAATTCAAATTAAATCGGAAGAATTTAAGGAGAAGAGAACTGCCTAGCAGCCAACAGGCACTCAAAGAAGAAATCAAAGGTAGGCACGGATTGCAGATTTTTAAGTCTGTCCCCAAACACTGACCATACCGTGGCTGCTTAGATGTTGTTGCTAAAACACTGGATGAATCTTACTAACAGGGGCTTCCCTTGTGGCTCAGCTGGTAAAGAATCTGCCTGCAATGCGGGAGACCTGGGTTAGATCCCTGGCTTGGGAAGATCCCACGCAGAAGGGAAAGACTACCCACTCCAGTATTCTGGCCTGGAGAATTCCATGGACTGTATAGACCATGGGGTCGCAGAGTCGGACACGACTGAGCGACTTTCACTACTACCACCGTTCTTTCCTCAACATATGACAAAAAGTTTATTTTGTTCATAGACATTTCCATATTGTAATTATAGAAGAATATGCTATCTATTTAGATGTTAAAGGCAACAAATTTAAAAAAACAGGGTGTAATTTATGGGGAAAAACACCTCCCTGCCCCTTGCCCCGCCTTGCTCTCACTTTGCAGACCTGGATTTATTTGCCTCCTCGCCTGAATCATCAGATCCCAGTGTCCCTACCTGGAAGCTCCGCCTCAGAATCCGCGCCTGTGCAGTTTCCTCTTGAGACTCAAGGCCACATCCACCCATTGAGTTTTTACTGCCTCCAGTTCGTCCTCAGATCATGAACTCCTTATTACAAATTCAGACTTGCCCCGCGGCCCACTAGACCAGACCAGGGACGCCAACTCCCAGATGCCCCCCCAGACTCACGCCTGCAGCGATCCGCCCAGCCCCCGACCCGGAAGTTCCGCCTCGTTATCCAGCATGGAAAGCGTGCGCAAGTCAAAATCCTGCGGTGGCCAAAGCGGAAAAAAAGAGAGAAGGTCCCCTGGGGCGGCTTCAGAATGGACTGGCTGGATCTCCATGCAGTCCAAGGGAAAGAGTTTTTTTCTGCAAAGCAAGAAACGCACAGGAAAAGATAACTTCATCTGCTCAGCCGTCCAAAGCGCCTGCCTTCGCCACGCCCATCTTCAGGTCCGATTAGGAAAGACTGGTTCTGCGGCAAATTAAGATCCCAATACCCAATATGCTATGGGCTCCGCCCCAAATAAACCCAGAGGCCGGAGTTACATCTTTTTAAGGTCAAGTATTCAAAAAGATCTGCAGTCCCAGATAATCATGAAATCGCTGTGAGGCTTGTCCTTTCCAAATCCTGAGAGATGATTTTGTGAAAGTGCTGCACTCAATGTGCCAGCAAATTTGTAAAACTCAGCAGTGGCCACAGGACTTCCATTTTCATTCCAATCCCAAAGAAAGACAATGCCAAAGAATGCTCAAACTACTGCACAATTGCACTCATCTCACATGCTAGTAAAGTAATGCTCAAAATTCTCCAACGCCGCAATTGAACGGGAACTTCCAGATATTTTTTTAAAAAGGCAGAGGAAAGAGATCAAATTAACATCCGCTGGATCATGTAAAAAGCAAAGTTCCAGAAAAACATCTATTTCTGCTTTATTGACTATCCCCGGGCGCGACTGTGTGGATCACACTAAACTGTGGAAAATTCTGAAAGCATGCCCACCACCACCGCCTCACCCTGTCGGCCCCTGGAGAACAGCGAACTGGACAGGAACCAGCTGGTTCCATATAGAAAAGGAGTACGTCAAGACTGTCCTTGTCACCCTGTCCTGCAGATTACATCATGAGAAACCTGGGCTGGAGGAAGCCCAAGAGACCCAAGATTGCTGGGAGAAGTATCAATAACCTCAGATATGCAGATGACACCACCCTTATGGCAGAAAGTGAAGGCCTAAAAGTCTCTTGGTGAAGGTGGAGTGAAAAAGTTGGCTTAAAACTCAACATTCCTGGATCATGGCCTGGTCCCATCACCCCATGGGCTGATGGGGAAACGTGGAACAGTGTCAGACTTTATTTTTGGGGGCTCCAAAATCACTGCAGATGGTGACTGCAGTCATGTCTTAAAAGACGTTTGGAAAAAAGTGACAAACCTTTGATAGCATATTCAAAAGCGTTTCATTACTTTGTCAACAAGGTTTTAGTCAAGATACCAGTGGTCATGTATGGATGGAGAGTTGGACAGAAGAAGGCTGAGTGAAGAATTGATGCTTTTGAACTGTGGTGTTGGAGAAGACTCTTGAAACTGCAAGGAGATCCAACCAGTCCATTCTGAAGGAGATCAGCCCTGGATTTCTTTGGAAGGAATGATGCTAAAGCTGAAAGTCCAGTACTTTGGCCACCTGATGCGAAGAGTTGACTCATTGGAAAAGACTCTGATGCTGGGAGGGATTGGGGGCAGGAGGAGAAGGGGACGACAGAGAATGAGATGACTGGATGGCATCACTGACTCGACGGACATGAGTCTGGGTGAACTCTGGGAGTTGGTGATGGACAGGGAAGCCTGGCGTGATGCGATTCATGGGGTCGCAAAGAGTCGGACACGACTGAGCGACTGAACTGAACTGAACTGAGTGTAAACGTGTGCTGCGCGCTTAGCCGTCCAACCAGCCCTCGCCACGCCCATCTTCAGGGTGTGGTTCTGCGGAAGTAATATCCCAATATCCCGCCGTCCGCCCCAAATAAACCCAGAGGCCGCGGTTGCAGGTCGAGTATTCGAAATCGCTCTGAGGCTTGTCCTTGCCGTTTGCTTTTCGGCCTTCGGCCCCAGAGACACCGCCTTTCGGGATATTTTCCTGCTTAAAACTTAACCATTAGTACCTACGCCTGTGCCTTGTAAAGTCTTCGGGCGTGAGGGGGATTCGGGCACTCCCACCTCCACCGCCTCACCCTGTCGGCCCCTGGAGGTCGCGTCGACAGCCCCGCTCCCGGAGAAGCTGCGTCCTCTCCCCGGTCCTGCGATTCTGGAGAGCCCGCCCGGCCCGAGACCCTCCTCCCTCCCAGCCTCTCTGCCCTCGCGTCTCCTCAGGCCGATCGTTCTGCCCCGCAGGCCTCCCTTCCTGGTCAGTCCCTTTTCCTCACCCCTGGGCTGGACGTGTGACACCCAGTGTTTATCCGTCACGAGTCCGTCTCGTTGGAAAATGTGCTCTTTTGATAGGCGGGCGTTTCATTTACTCATCATTTTTGTAGATACGTGGGCGAGGGGGATCAGAAGAAGCAGTGACTGAGAGTGAAAGGCAAACTCAGAAGTGGAAAACAATAAGAGAAGCGACGGGGTCGCCCAGGATGGCTGAGGCAGTTGCAAAGGGATGGTAAAATGAAATAGAGTTAGCCCTTAAAGTAGCGGGTGGGTGAAAGAATAACGGACAAAGGCATGGGATCTCCAGGAGCTGGAGACAAGGAGACAGGGGCCCTGCGTCTGCGGTAGGAGGGCTGACAGGGGTGATCCTAGGAGAGAAACAGGGATAGATGTTGACTAGAAGAGAAGAGAAGGAAGTAAGCCTAGACACCTGGAGTGCCCCAGAGTGGGAGTGTAACAGGGAGAGAAGGGGTGTGACAAGAAGGCAGAGAGGGAGCAGAGTTGGAGAAAGAGAGAGAGATGTGTAGATATTTAGGACAATTAGAAGGGTGGGGGTGGGGAGAAGAGCAGCAAGAGGAGAACAAGTTGCAGAGGGGGCAGGACAGGTGTGAGGGAAGAAATAGGAGGGCAGAAACAGCATCCCACCTGAGGCAGTGGACACCAAAGGACTGTTCCACATAGTGAGGTCTTCCTGTTTTTGTGGTTGTGGCAAACGAAGGGGGATGTTGATTCTAAGCCTTAAGCAGCCTGTTTTCCACTTGCAAGATCAACTTCTAAAAACTTACATTGTCTGAGGAAGAAGCTGGGAAGAGGAGGAAAAAAGGAAAGAAAACAGGAATGGCTCTTTCTCAGGTAAAATCATATTCTCAGTTGATTCTCAGTCTGTCCTCCTGAAATCCCTTCTTTGGACTTACTAATCATCTCTGACTCTGAAGTATCCTTCCTGACACCTGTACATGCACACTCACCAGGGAACTTCCCTCAGGGCCTGTCGTCTCCACTTAGATCCCATCTCCCCATGACCCAGTGGCCTGGACCTTGTGTGGAGGGCACCATCCTGGGCAGGGCTTCACACCCACAGGCTTGAGAAGGGGTCTCAGTGCTGTTGGGCAGCAGGGATTGTCTCGGGTCCTTTCTGGATGTGCAGTCTGCTCTCTGTCAATCAGGATTAAGAAGCTGTGGGTGGAAGTCAGGTATTAACATGCCCTGCTGCTGCTGCTAAGTCGCTTCAGTCGTGTCCGACTCTGTGCGACCCCATAGATGGCAGCCCACCAGGCTTCCCCCGTCTGTGGGATTCTCCAGGCAAGAACACTGGAGTGGGTTGCCATTTCTTTCTCAATGCATGAAAGTGAAAAGGGAAAGTGAAGTCGCTCAGTCAGTGTCTGACTCTTAGCGACCCCATGGACTGCAGCCTACCAGACTCCTCCATCCATGGGATTTTCCAAGCAAGAGTACTGGAGTGGGGTGCCATCACTGCACAGTACCTGGTAAAATCTGGAAGTAGACCTAAAAAGGGAAATTTGTTCTAAGGTAATTGAAGCTAAGTGAGTGAGTCACTGACTTCAAAATCTTGATTGGAAATGGGATGGAAAGTTCAGAATCAGGTATCAGTGATAGAGGGTGTGCTATTCCATCATCTGTTTGAAACTGTGACATGAATCTAAATCTCTGAGAGCTGGAAATTCACTTTCATTGCCTTCATTCTTCAGATTTTGTCTTTTCACGGTGTTCATTTTGTGGTTTGGCACAGAGATGTTTTTACTTTTGATGCAGGTGAGGTTTCCTCTTCATTGTTTAACCCATAGATTCACCATTTGTTATGGCAACTGTCTTTTTTCCACTGGGTTTTCTTAGCATCCTTGTCATTAGATTTTAAATATATGCAAATGGTTGTTTCTGAACATTCTCTTCTGTTCCCTTGGTGTATAAATCTGTGTTTATGCCAGTACTACACCATCTGGATTATATTGTGATATGGCTTGAAATTTTAAAAAGGGTGGCCTTCATCTTGCATCTTTGTACTTATTGAAGAGTATTTTTGCAGTTTGTGGTCCCCTTGAGATTCTTTATGACTTCTGGCAAGTTTTTTCTATTTCTGCAAACATTTCTATTGTAAGTTTCATAATGAATTCATTAAATCTGTGGAGCACTTTGAGTAACTTGGAAATATAGAGTACTGAGATTTCCAGTCCATGACTACTAGATTTATTTGTTTATTTTGGGTTTCTTTTAGAAATGGTTAAGTAGTTTTCAGTGTATATGTTTCACCTCCTTGGTGAATTATTCCTAAATATTTCATCCATTTTTAATACAATAGTAAATAAAATTGTTATGTGATTTTCTTTTAACATTGTTCATTGTGTACAGAAATGCAGCTGATTTGCATGTTGACTTTTGTATCCTGCAAGTTTGCTAAAATTGCTATTTGATGTGGCAGGGTTTTTTTGTGTCTGTGTGGAATCTACAGTTTATACATAAAAGATCTTGTCCTCTAGGGAAGAAGGTAACTTTCTAATTTTCACTTTGGGAAGCTTTGATTTCTTTTTCTTGTCTAATTGCTCTGGTTAGGGGTTTTAGTCCTTTGTTGAACAGTGATGCAGAGTGCGCGTCCTTGCCTTCTTCCTGATCTCAGAGGAAAAGTTTTCAGTCTTTCACCATTGAGAACAATGTTAGGTGTGCTCTTTTCATACATCATATATTTTACTTTGAGATACTTTATCTTTTCTAGTTTGTATATATATATTTAAAGGTTGTTGAATTTTGTAAGATACTTTTTTTCTGTATCAGTTGAGGTGGTCATCTGTTGTTTTTTCCCTTTATTCTGTTAATGTAACCTATAAGTTGATTTTTGTTTGTTGAGTCCTCTTTGCCTTATATGAATAAAATTCACTTGGTCATGAATTCAGATCTTTTTAATGTGGGGTTGAAGTTGGTTTGCTGGTGTTTTGTTAAGGATTTTGCATCAATATTCATCAGGGAGTATTGGATTTTATTTTTTTGTTCTTTGATCTTTTTTGGGTCTATTTCAGAATCATGTTGGCTCTATTCAGTGAGTTTGTCAGTGTTGCATCTTCAACTCTTTGTAATATTTTTGGCAGGATTAGAGGTACTTCTTTTGTAAAGGTTTAGTATAATTTCACAGATGGCATCTGATCCTAGGTTTTTCTTAGTTTGAGGATTTTAATTACTGCTTGAATCTTTCTAGTTATAATTTGGTTCACATTTTTATTTGCTTCATGATTAAGGATTAGATAGTATGTTTCATGGAGAAGGCAATGGCACCCCACTCCAGTACTATTGCCTGGAAAATCCCATGGACAGAGGAGCCTGGTAGGCTGCAGTCCAAGGGGGTTGCTGAGGGTCGGACACGACTGAGCGACTTCACTTTCACTTTTCACTTTCATGCATTGGAGAAGGAAATGGCAACCCACTCCAGTGTTCTTGCCTGGAGAATCCCAGGGACGGGGGAGCCTAGTGGGCTGCCGTCTATGGGATCACACAGAGTCGGACACGACTGAAATGACTTAGCAGTAGCAGTAGCAGTATGTTTCTACAAATTTACCTGTTTATTTTATGATATGTATTTGTAATTTGTAGGTATTATTACTTAGAAATTTTTTATTGAAGTATGTTGATTTACAATGTTCAGTTAATTTTGGGTATAGAGCAAAGTGATTAAGTTTTATTTATATATATTCTTTGACACATCCTTTTCCCTTATAAGCTATTACAAACTATGAAGTATAGTTCCCTGTGCTGTGTAGTAGGTCCTTGTTGGATATCTGTTTTATACCTAGGAATGTGTCTGTAAATCCCCAATCCTGATTTATCCCTCCCACCTTCTGCTTTGGTCACCTCTGTGTTTGTTTTCCATGTCTCTCGGTCTGTTTGTGTTTCATAAATTCAATTGGATCTTTTTTTATTTTAATTTCACACACAAGTGATAATTTGTGTTTCTCTGTCTGGCTTATTCACTTAGTATGATAATCTCTCAGTCAGTTCAGTTGCTCAGTCGTGTCCAACTCTTTGCGACCCCATGAACCGCAGCATTGCTAGTCCTCCCTGTCCATCACCAACTCCTGGACTCCACCCAAAGCCATGTCCATTGAGTCCATGATGCCATCCAACCATCCATCCTCTGTTGTCCCCTTCCCCTGCCCTCAATCTTTCCCAATATCAAGGTCTTTTCCAGTGAGTCAGCTCTTTGCATCAGGTGGCCAAAGTATTGGAGTTTCAGCTTCAACCTCAGTCCTTTCAATGAACACCCAGGTCTGATCTCCTTTAGAATGGACTGGTTGGATCTCCATGCAGTCCAAGGGACTCTCAAGAGTCTTCTCCAACACCACCGTTCAAAAGCATCAATTCTTCAGCGCTCAGCTTTCTTTATAGTCCAACTCTCACTTCCATACATGACCACTGGAAAAACCATAGCCTTGATTAGACGGACCTTTGTTGGCAAAGTAATGTCTCTGCTTTTCAATATGCTGTCTAGGTTGGTCATAACGTGATAATCTCTAGTTCCATGCATGTAGTTGCAAAAGGCATTCTTTCTTTCTTTTTTGTTTAATGCAGGAGTTAATATTTCATTTGGGCTTCCCTGATAGCTCAGTTGGTAAAGAATTTACCTGCAATGCAGGAGACTTGGGTTTGATCCCTGGGTTGGGAAGATCCCCTGGAGAAGGGAAAGGCTACCCACTCCAGTATTCTGGCCTGGAGAATTTCATGGACTGTATAGTCCATGGGATCGCAGAGAGTCGGACACGACTGATATTCTTGTATATATGTACCATGTCTTCTTTATCCATTCCTCTGTTGCTGGGCATTTAGATTGTTTCCATGCCTTGCCTATTGTAAATAGTGCTACAGTGAACATTAGGGTGCACTGTTGTTTTGAATTATGGTTTTCTTCAGATAAATGCCCAGGAGTGGGTTTGCAGGATCTGAATCTTTCTTATTTAACTCTTTTGTTCTGTCAAAGCTGAATTTAGTTTGTTCTCTTTCTCCTTCCTTGAGATGTAAAAATAGTTTCCTGATTGGACTTCTTTTTCCTTTTTGTGGTAACCATTTAGCCACGTGCGTGTGTGTGTGCTCTGTCATGTCTGAGTTTTTGCATCCCATGGGCTGTAGCCCATCTGGCTTTTCTCTTCATGAGATTTCCCAAGAAAGAATACTTAAGTGAGTCGTCATTTCCTTCTCCAGGGATCTTCCCAACCTAGGGATCAAACCTGAATCTCCTGGGTCTCCTGCATTGGCAAGCATGTTGTTTACCACTGAACCACCTGAGAAGTTTCTTAGCCATGTAGACTTCTCTTATTATAGCCTTCACTGCATGTTATAAATTTTGGAGTGTTGTACTTTCAGTTTCATGTAGATGTTCAAAAATTTTCTTGATTTCTTTGAGCCATAAGTGTCCTTGCTTAGCTTCTTGACTTAAAGTATTCAAACACTTTCAGTCAGTGCTATTTCTCTTATTATCATAATTGATGATTTTGATTTTTCTTTAAAGCCATTGCTGGACTTCTCCTGACAAGGGTATTGTCCAGGTTCACACCCTCATTTTTGTGAGGCTGTTGACTAAACTGTTGCTGATGCTGCATGCTTGTCACCTGGGTGCTATTGATCATTCTGCCTCCACACTTAATTTTGTAGTAACTTAATGACAGAGCTTATGTAGTGGAGGGATAACTTTAGTGATGAACCATCATTTGTTTTTTCAAGGCATTGCTACTTTCCTTTTTTTATATTTTTATGCATTATAAATGAATGTCTTTTATTTTTATCATTAAGTTTCTATTTTATGTTACTCTTTGTGTTTTATTTGCAATATGTGGGATGGTTGGTTAAGAAAGCTCCCCCACCCCTATGGTGGAATTGGTGATCAGTACTTTTTAGAGTTCTTTATGTATTCTTGATGTTAAGCTATTATTGAATATATGCTTGGCAAATATTTTGTATTATAGTGTACATTGTTTTTTCACTCTGCTGAGGATGGATTAGTGCACAATACTTGATAATTAGGATGTGTCCAGTTTATCTTTTTATTTTGTTGGCATGAGCTTTTGTTGTTGTATCTGATAAATCTTTGGTGAGTCCACTGTCAAGAATCATTCTTTGTTCATTTACTTATAGGAGCTTTATACACTAGCGACTGAGGTCTAGGTCTTTGAAGCATTTTGAGTTAATTTTTGTGTATAGTGTATAATAATGCTCCCACTAAATTCTATATGTGAATATCCAGTTTTCACAACACCTTTGTTCCATAGATTGCCCTTGCCCCATTACTTGGTCTGGACACTATTGTGGAACATCATGTGACCTTACACATAAAAGTATTTTTCTGAATCTGTTGTGTTCCTCAGGTGTCTGTCTTTATATTGGTACCATACTGCTTTGATTAGTGTAGTGTTGGATTCAGTTTTGAAATAAAGAAATATGAGATGTCTGACTTTGCTTTCTAGTTTGTTTTTGCTGTTCATTGTCTTCTGTGATTCCCTAGGAATTGTAGGATTGATTCATCTGTTTCTTAAGAAAAGCAGAGTTTGGATTTCACTAAGGATTGTTTTGAATCTTTTGTTAACTTTGACTAGTCCTGACATCTTGACAATATCAGCTTCACAATATCTGTGAAGCATGGGGTGTTACATTTATTTGTGTCTTCTCTAATATTTTGCAGAAGTCATTAGTTTGCAGTATAAAAATTCTTCCCTTCTTGTATAATGTTATGATGAAGTATTCTTTTTTAATTTTCTTGTCAGTTGAATTACTTTGATTGTTCATTTTTAAAGTTTAGAAACCCAATTGGGTTTGCATGTTGATATTGTATCTCGTAATTGCTTTGAAGTCTTTCATTATTTCTATATATATATTTTTACTTGTTAATGTTGCAAAATGCCTATTATGCATATGTTATCTTGTAGGACATATTTAGAAAGATATTTTGTTTCATAAAAACTGTAGTATTGAATTTTTTTCTCTATGGTATATATATTACAGATCTAAATAGCAACATATTATTAGATAAACTCGTTTTGGATTCTTTAGCATTACAATATATTGTGTGTTCATTAGCATTTATTTGTGTACAGTAAGTGTGGAGAATATATCTATAGTAGAGTACTTTTTTCTCCTCAATTATGAGACTGCAGTGTGTTTACTGTTAATTGGTACATGCATGGAAGTCATGGTGCAAAAATAGTGTTTTTGTGTGAGCTGACATGTTTTTCTAGTATACGTGTTTTTGTCATAGGCTGTTTGCAAGTATTCTTCCCTAAAATCAATTTGAATTATCTTTTACAACTCTTATTTTTAATAAACAAGTTTATTGCTCTAGTGTTTCTCAGAATTTTAATATCATATTTGGAAAGTTTCAAAATTTTTCGAAAATGAAAAATATTACATAGTTGGGAAAAGTTTTATAACTGTTATAGATGTATTACTTTTGGTGTAATAGACACTGAGACACTTATTGACGAATTTTAGTGAATATAGAGTCTTTATGTCTTATAGATCTATCTATCTGATACATGTGGTCAACCAATTACAACCCAAAGCAGACAGTGATATAGGAGAAGTATTCCAAACAGCAATCTTGGGAAGACCTAAAAGTCATGAAATCAAACATTTTTACCTCAGGGAACTCCAGGAAGACATGTATGACTTTGAGTGTCGTTGGAGAAGTGGTGGAAGAAATAACAAAGGAACGCCTATAACTCATGATGGAATTCTCACTGATGGCAGAGGTCAACAGTGAAGAAAGGATTTTGAAATCAAGCCCTTTGTAAATAGGCTTGGATTAAACCTGCAGGATAAATTGCAGATATTTCAAACTGATGGGATAATTTCTGAATGTAATGAAGTTACGAGGTCTGTCAACAGTACTTTGTTACCTTCACCACTTCAAGGAATACCTCCTGGTGTCCAAACTAACCTTTCTAATATATTTGGGAATGACTTTTTGCATCCTTTATTACTGACACAAGATCCAACAGCATACCGGGAAAGAGCTTCCAAGTATATTGAGTGTAGGAAAACTTTTAGTCATGTCTCAGCTCTCAGGAATCATCAGATAATTTATTCAGATGAGATATTACATAAGTGTGACATATGTGTCAAGGTCTTCAGTACAAATTCACACCTTGCAGTTCATCAGAGAATTCATAAGGAAGAGAAACTTTACAAATGTGATGAGTGTGGCAGGGTCTTCAGTCATAGAACAACCCTTGCAAATAATCAAAGAATTCATACTGGAGAGAAACCTTTCAAACGTAATGAGTGTGGCAGAAGCTTTAATTGCTCCTCAAATCTCTCTGCTGCTGCTGCTGCTAAGTCACTTCAGTCGTGTTTGACTCTGTGTGACCTCATAGACGGCAGCCCACCAGGCTCTCCTGTCCCTGGGATTCTCCAGGCAAGAACACTGGAGTGGGTTGCCATGTCCTTCTCCAGTGCATGAAAGTGAAAAGTGAAAGTGAAGTTGCTCAGTCGTGTCCAACTCTTAGCGACCCCATGGACTGCAGCCCACCAGGCTCCTCCATCCATGGGATTTTCCAGGTAAGCGTACTGTAGCAAATCTCTCTAGGCACCAGATAATTCATATAGAATATAAATTATATAAATGTGATATATGTGGCAGTGTCTTTAGTCAAAAACCAAACATCACAGATCAACAGAGAGTTCATAGTAGATAGAATCGAAGAAAAGTGGGAGGTTATAAATGTATTTTTGTGGTAAGCTGTTTAGTTAGAGTTCATACCTTTTAATTCATCAGAGAATCTGAGAGGATAACAGGCAGGAAGGCCAGGGGTCTCCAAATGGAGGAATTAGGCTGCAAGTGTCAGACATTTTTATCTCTTTTAAGCGGCAGGAGGAAACAAACTGGGTCTCCAAACTGAGGAAATAGGTTGCAAGTGTCAGGCGTTTTTATCTCTCTTAAGCGGCAGGAGGAAACAAACTAGTGATATTTTTTTCTTTCTCTTTATAAATTTAAAAGGAGGTTTCTCTTAAAATACTGTGTTGCCATAATGACACCTGGTTTCACCTGAAGTTAACTATTCTCAAACCTTGAGTTAACCAATGCATTTTTCTTATAGAAATGTTTGTCTTAAGCTATGATAATGTACCATGCATTTACCCCAAACTCCGTCTTCAAGTTGGTTCCATCTAATGGCTCAGAATCTACTTGACAAACCAGTATGTTATACTCAGATATTGTTCCCCTAATCTATGTAAACAAAACTAATGTATGGTAATCTGCCCTTCTACAAGATTCACGTCAATCATTTTATGGCCCAGGATGAATTGTCTGGTGCCAAGATTATCCCAAAATGCATCTTATGGATGAGGGGCCTGGTGCCATTTTGAGTTTTAAGACATTCCTTTCTTTCATTAACAGACTGCTGCTGCTGCTGCTGCTAAGTCGCTTCAGTCGTGTCGGACTCTGTGCGACCCCATAGACGGCAGCCCATCAGGCTCCCCCGTCCCTGGGATTCTCCAGGCAAGAACACTGGAGTGGGTTGCCATTTCCTTCTCCAATGCATGAAAGTGAAAAGTGAAAGTGAAGTCACTCAGTCGTGTCTGACTCTTCGAGACCCCATGGACTGCAGCCCACCAGGCTATGCCGTCCATGGGATTTTCCAGGCAAGAGTACTAGAGTGGGGTGCCATCACCTTCTCCGAACAGACTGCTAGTGGGTATATAACATCCACCTGAAGACTAGCGGGGGGGTACTCTTTCTGTCCCCTTCTGATGCCTATGTCAGAGGCTTTCTCTATCTCCTTTATACTTTAATAAAACCTTATTACACAAATCTCTGAGCGATCAAGCCTCGTGTCTGGCCCCAGATTGAATTCTTCTCCTCCGGAGGCCAAGAATCCTGGCGTTTTTTCAGTCAGCAACAACCTTTCAAATCCCTATGGGAGAGAAACCCTACAAATGTAATCAATGTGGGAAGGACTTTACGGAAAAGGCAACCCTTGCAAAGCATCAATGAATTCATACTGGAGAGAAACCTTACAAATGTAAGAAGTGTGGAAAAGCCTTTAGTCAAAAAGCACATCTTCAGCTTCATTGGAGAATACATACAGGAGAGGAACCTTACAAATGTAATGTGTGGCATGTGTTTCAGTCGAAAATCACACCTTACAAGTCATCGGAGAGTACATTTTGTAGAGAGACCTTTCAGATGTCTTGAGTGTTAAAAGAGCCTTTACTCAGGTCTCAAACCTCACTAAACATCAGAAAATCCACAAATAAGAGACATCATCCAAGTGTGATATATGTTGATCTTTAACTGTCAGAGTTCAAAAGAAACTATACAAATGTCATGAGTGTGGCAAAGCTTTTGTGTGTGGAAGCCTCACAATCAGATAATTCATAGAAGAGTGGAACATTACAAATGTATTGAGTGTCTCAGAGTACTTAGTCTGAATGCATACCTTATGATCCATATTGGAAAGAAACATTAGAAATGTAATGAGTGTGGTAAATTTTTCAGTGTACTTTCAAGCCTAACTTGCCATCAGATGATGTACAGAGGTGAGAGCCCTTGAAAATATAGAGGTTGCAGTGCTTTTGGCAGTGGTTCATATCTTATGCTTCATGAGAATATTCACACTGGATCAAGCGCAGATGATATTTAATGTGGTCAGGCCGTTGAATATCTACTCATTCTCAAAAAGTTCATCACCAGTTCAGGAATGCGAGCAACCTTTCCTCACTGGTCCCTCTTGCACCAGTAATCAAGTTGTTTGTACTGCACCAAACAGTACGAATGAACTGAATTTTGAATAGCTTTTAGGTTGTGCCTTAGACTTACCAAATACTTCATGATTTAAATTGCAGTGAATATGGCAAAGCTTCATGTTATTGTTCACTTATCACTAGATGGCAGAATATTTATCTTGAAGAGAAAGCACACAGATATAAAGTGTGTGGCAAGGCTTTCACCCAAAGATCACAAGTTGGGGAACATACTGGAGCAACACCTCCCAAATGGAATGAGTGTGGGAAAACCTTTATGTTGAGGACTTATGCATTAGGACTTGAGGCACCTGAGCATGAGAATGTTCAGTTTCTGACCATGAAGCCTAGCCATGATGAAAGCTCAGTTTATGACTCTTTGGGATGGACTGGATATGGATCCCAGGTGCCAAGTCATAGTGATGGGAGCTTCTAATCATGCTATGCCAGCAAATTTGGAAAACTCAGCAGTGGCCACAGGACTGGAAAAGCTCAGTTTTCATTCCAATTCCAAAGAAGTAGTAGCTAGTAGCTCAGTTGTGTCTGACTCTTTGCGACCCCATGGACTGTAGCCTATCAGGCTCCTCCATCCATGGGATTTTCCAGGCAAGAGTGCTGGAGTGGATTGCCATTTCCTTCTCCAGGGGACCTTCCCAACCCAGGAATCAAACCCGGGTCTCCTGCATTGCAGACAGACGCTTTACCGTCTGAGCCACCAGGGAAGCCCAAAGAAAGGCAATGCCAAAGAATGCTTAAACTACTGCACAATTGCATTCATCTCACATGCTAGTAAAGTAATGCTCAAAATTCTCCAAGCCAGGCTTCAGCATTATGTGAACCGTGAATTTCCAGATGTTCAAGCTAGTTTTAGAAAAGGCAGAGGAACCAGAGATCAAATTGCCAACATCCGCTGGCAATCGAAAAAGCAAGAGAGTTCCAGAAAAACATCTATTTCTGCTTTATTGACTATGCCAAAGCCTTTGACTGTGTGGATCACAAAAAACTGTGGAAAATTCTGAAAGAGAAGGGCATACCAGACCACCTGACCTGCCTCTTGAGAAACCTGTATGCAGGTCAAGAAGCAACAGTTAGAACTGGACGTGGAACAACACACTGGTTCCAAATAGGAAAAGGAGTACATCAAGGGTGTATATTGTCACCCTGCTTATTTAACTTATATGTAGAGTACATCATGAGAAATGCTGGGCTGGAAGAAGCACAAGCTGGAATCAAGATTGCTGGAAGAAATATCAATAACCTCAGATATGCAGATGACACCACCCTTATGGCATAAAGTGAAGAGGAGCTAAAGAGCCTCTTGATGAAAGTGAAAGAGGAGAGTGAAAAAGTTGGCTTAAAGCTCAACATTCAGAAAACGAAGATCATAGCATCCGGTCCGATCACTTCATGGGAAATAGATGGGGAAACAGTGTCAGACTTCATTTTGGGGGGCTCCAAAATCACTGCAGATGGTGATTGCAGCCAAGAAATTAAAAGACCCTTACCCCTTGGAAGGAAAGTTATGACCAACCTAGATAGCATATTAAAAGGCAGAGACATTACTTTGCCAACAAAGGTCTATCTAGGAAAGGCTATGGTTTTTCCAGTGGTCATGTATGGATGTGAGAGTTGGACTGTGAAGAAAGCTGAGCACCAAAGAATTGATGCTTTTGAACTGTGGTGTTGGAGAAGACTCTTGAGAGTCCCTTGGACTGCATGGAGATCCAACCGTCCATTCTAAAGGAGATCAGTCCTTGGTGTTCATTGGAAGGACTGATGCTAAAGCTGAAACTCCAATACTTTGGCAACCTCATGCAAAGAGTTGACTCATTGGAAAAGACTCTGATGCTGGGAGGCATTGGGGGCAGGAGGAGAAGGGGACGACAGAGGATGAGATGGCTGGATGGCATCACTGACTTGATGGATATGAGTTTGAGTGAACTCCGGGAGTTGGTGATGGACAGGGAGGCCTGGTGTGCTGCAGTTCATGGGATCACAGAGAGTCGGACACAACTGAGCAACTGAACTGAAGTGAATAATGAAAAGAATGCCTATAATATTTTGAATCAAACAGCCTGCTCTGAAACAAACTTTAAGTGTGGAAGTTGGCTACTAGAAATGCATCTAAGAAGATATTGCTAAGACTGATATATTTTGATATGTGTTTTTGAAAATAACGTGTAATCTGCCATTTTTGCAAGTTCTGAAAATGTTGATTAGATCCCATGATGATGGGCGTATGGAGTTTATCCATAAATCCCAAAACTTCAGAAGAGTGTATTTTTCAGACTTTGTTATCCACATTTGATAGAACGTTGTTGT
>NW_027219846.1:0-32169 GCF_027580195.1 Bos mutus | reverse complement strand
GATGGCGTGCCTGATCAGGCACTGATCCGTGGTTCATCGTGCACTGATCACGTGTTTCTCGAGCAATGATCCAGTGACTGACGGCGGTGATCATCGGACTGTATGCGCACTGATCACGTGGCTATCATGCACTGATCGCGTGACTGTGCATGCACCGGCGATCGCGGCTGATCGGGCACTGATCACGTGTTTATCAGGCGGTGATCGGTGACTGACAGGCGCTGATCATAGGGACTGTACGCGCACTGATCACGTGGCTGATCAGGCACTGATCACAGGTTTATCAGGCTGTGATCAGTGACTGGCGGGCCTGATCATGGGACTGTGCACACACGATCACGGGGCTATCATGCACTGATCACGTGACTACAGCACTGATTTCGTGGCTGATCGGGCCTGGTCACGTGTTTATCAGGCAGTGATCAGTGACTGCGGGCGCTGATCATGGGACTGCACACACTGATCACGTGGCTATCATGCACTGATCCCATGACTGCGCATGCACTGATGACGTGGCTGATCGGGCACTGATCACGTGTTTATCAGGCAGCGATCCCAGTGACTGAGTGGCGCTGATCACGTGACTCTGCCTTCAGTGATCCCGTGGCTGATCATGCACTGATATCGTGACTGAGCATGCACTGATCACGTGGCTATCATGCACTGATGACGTGACTGCGCATGCACTGATGACGTGGCTGATCAGGCACTGATCACATGGCTCATCATGCACTGATCAGGTGTTTATCAGGCAATGATCCGTGACAGACAGGCGCTGATCATGGGACTGTGCACGCAGTGATCACGTGGCTATCATGCACTGATCACGTGACTTCCCATTGACTGATGACGTGGCTAATCGGGCACTGATCCCGTGTTTATCAGACAGTGATCAGTGACTGACAGGCGCTGATCTTGGGACTGTGCACGCACTGATCACGTGGCTATCATGCACTGATCACGTGACTGCGCATGCACTGATGACGTGCCTGATCAGGCACTGATCACATGGCTCATCATGCACTGATCTCGTGTTTATCAGGCAATGATCAGTGACTGACAGGCGCTGATCATGGGACTGTGCACGCACTGATCACGTGGCTATCATGCACTGATCACGTGACTGCGCATGGAATGATGACGTGGCTGTTCGGGCACTGATCACGTGTTTATCAGGCAGTGATCAGTGACTGACAGGGGCTGATCATGGGACTGTGCACGCACTGATCAGGGAGCTGATCAGGAACTGACTACCTCACTGCCCATGCAGTGATCACGTGGCTGGTCGTTCACTGATCACGTGTTTATCATCCAGTGATCACGTGACTGAGAGGCGCTGATAACGTGACTGTGCCGTCAGTGATCACGTGGCTGATCATGCACTGATATCGTGACTGAGCATGCACTGATCATGTGCCGGGAGCCGGGGAGGCCTTCCATTCTGGACAAAGGTCATGAGGAAGGAGGCTCGGCATACGCAAATGGGGGATCGAGACTAAGGAGTCCACCCGGTTATTCTCGAGCATCTCCCCCCCAAAAAAACCAGAGTCTGCCTAATGTATTGCTTTGTGCACTCACCTCATATTGCACTGGGGGCTGTCCCCCACCACCATCTCGCTCTCTCTGTCAAAGAGTTAACTTACAGCTCCAATTCATAAAGTTCCTGGTCATTTTTCCCTTTAACTTCCAGCTGAGTCTCCATCTGGAGAGCGGAACCCACCACGCTTACTAATTATGCCTGGGCTGCTAAGACCCACTCAGAAAGGTGTCTAGGGTGAGGCACCTTCCGCAATTCGAGAGGGCGCCTGCGGCCTAAGTAAGTGATGCAAAATTCTTGTCTTGAAGTTTGATTGGTCTCCCGAGAAAACCAGGATTCTCAGTCTCTTTTCTCCTTCGAATTTTCCTTCTGAGCTCTCCTCATACTATTATTCTTGACATCTCTGATTAGCATATAAATAGTCGCCTAGGCCATCTCTCCTTCCAATACCCTGGATTAGCTGGGGCTGGTCCCCGGCAGGTGGCGACCGAACAGGGACCTCAGGAGGCAATACTCAAAGAGCTGAGCAGACACGAACCACGCAGTCAGAAGGCAATAAGCATGGAGCTAAGCAGTGACGAATCATGCTGCTCAACTGGCAATAATCATGATCACTGATCACGGGGCTATCAGGTACTGATCATGTGACTGCGAATGCACTGATGACGTGGCTGATCGGGCACTGATCACGTGTTTATCAGGCAGTGATCAGTGACTGACAGGCGCTGATCATGGGAGTGTGCCCGCACTGATCACGTGGCTGATCAGGAACCGACCACCTGACTGGGCATGCAGTGATCACCTGGCTGATCGTTCACTGATCACGTGTTTATCATTCGGTGATCACGTGAGTGAGTGGCGCTGATCACGTGACTCTGCCTTCAGTGATCACGTGGCTGATCATGCACTGATATCGTGACTGAGCACGCACTGATCACGTGGCTATCATGCACTGATCATGTGACTGCGCTTGCACTGATGACGTGGCTGATCAGGCACTGATCACATGGCTCATCATGCACTGATCACGTGTTTATCAGGCAATGATCAGTGACTGACAGGCGCTGATCATGGGACTGTGCAGGCACTGATCACGTGGCTATCATGCACAGATCACGTGACGGCGCAGGCACTGATGACGTGGCTGTTCGGGCACTGATCACGGGTTTATCAGGCAGTGATCAGTGACTGACAGGCGCTGATCATTGGACTGTGCACGCACTGATGAGGTGGCTGATCAGGAACTGACCACCTGACTGTGCATGCAGTGATCACGTGGATGGTCGTTCACTGATCACGTGTTTATCATACGGTGATCACGTGACTGAGAGGCGCTGATCACGTGACTGTGCCGTCAGTGATCACGTGGCTGATCATGCACTGATACCGTGATTGAGCATGCACTGATCATGTGCCGGGAGCCGGGGAGGCTTTCCACTCTGGACAAAGGTCATGAGGAAGGAGGCTCGGCATACGAAAATGCGGGATCGAGCCTCAGGACTCCACACGGATATTCTCGAGCATCTCCCCCCCAAAAAAACCAGAGTCTGCCTACTGTATTGCTTTGTGCTCTCACCTCTGATTTCACTGGGGGCTGTTCCCCACCACCATCTTGCTCTATCTGTCAAAGAGTTAACTTACAGCTCCAATTCATAAAGTTCTTGTCATTCTTCCCTTTAACTTCCAGCTGAGTCTCCGTCTGGAGGGCGGAATCCACCACGCTTACTAATTATGCCTGGGCTGCTAAGACCCACTCGAGATGGTGTGTAGGGTGAAGCACCTTCCCCTATTCGAGAGAGCGACTGTGGCCTACGTAAGTGGTGCAAACTTCTTGTTTTGAAGGTTGATTGTTCTCCCGCGTAAACCAAGCTACTCAGTCTCTTTTCTCTACCGAATTTTCCTACTGAGCTATCCTCATACTATTATTCTTGATATCTCTGATTAGCATATAAATAGTCGCCTAGGCCATCTCTCCTTCGAATACCCTGAATCAGCTGGGGCTGGTCCCCCGGCAGGTGACGCCCGAACAGGGACCTCAGGAGGCAATACTCAAAGAGCTGTGTAGACACGAACCACGCAATCAGCAGGCAATAAGCATGGAGCTCAGCAGTGACGAATCATGCTGCTCAACTGGCAATAATCAAGCAGGTGACCAGGCAGGAATCACGCAGCTCAGCTGGCAATTGTCAAGCAGATGAGCCCACAGGAATCACGCAGCTCAGCTGGCAATTGTCATGCAGATGAGCGGCGGCGGGAATCACGCAGCTCATCAGGCCCTGATCACGTGACTCTGCAGGCACTGATCTCGTGTCTGATCAAGTAGAGATCACGTGACTGAGCATGCACTGAACACGTGGATATCATGCACTGATCATGTGACTGCACATGCACTGATGACGTGGCTGCTCAGGCACTGATCACATGGCTCATCTAGCACTGATCACGTGTTTATCAGGCAATGATCAGTGACTAACAGGCGCTGATCATGGGACTGTGCACGCACTGATCACGTGGCTATCATGCACTGATCACCTGACTGCGCAAGCACTGATGACGTGGCTGTTCGGGCACTGATCACGTGTTTATCAGGCAGTGATCAATGACTGACAGAGGCTGATCATGGGACTGTGCACACACAGATCAGGTGGCTGATCAGGAACTGACCACCTGACTGCGCATGCAGTGATAACGTGGCTGGTCGTTCACTGATCACATGTTTATCATACGGTGATCACGTGACTGAGAGGCGCTGATCACGTGACTGTGCCGTCAGTGATCACGTGGCTGATCATGCACTGATATCGTGACTGAGCATGCACTGATCATGTGCCGGGAGCCGGGGAGGCATTCCACTCTGGACAAAGGTCAAGAGGAAGGAGGCTTGGCATACGCAAATGCGGGATCGAGCCTCAGGAGTCCACCTGGTTATTCTCGAGCATCTCCCCCTCAAAAAAACCAGAGTCTGCCTACTGTATTGCTTTGTGCACTCACCTCTGATTTCACTAGGGGCTGGCCCCAACACTATCTCGCTCTCTCTGTCAAAGAGTTAACTTACAACTCCAATTCATAAAGTTCCTTGTCATTCTTCCCTTTAACTTCCAGCGGAGTCTCCATCTGGAGCATGGAACCCACCACGCTTACTAATTATGCCTGGGCTGCTAAGACCCACTCAAGAAGGTGTCTAGGGTGAGGCACCTTCCGCCATTCGAGAGGGCACCTGAAGCTTATGTAAGTGATGCAAAATTGTTGTCTTGAAGTTTGATTTATCTCCCGCGAAAACCAAGATCCTCAGTCTCTTTTCTCCTCCGAATTTTCCTACTGAGCTCTCCTAATACTATTATTCTTGACATCTCTGATTAGCATATAAATAGTCGCCTAGGCCATCTCTCCTTCGAATACCCTGGATCAGCAGGGCCTGGTCCCCGGCAGGTGGCGCCCGAACAGGGACCTCAGGAGGCAATACTCAAAGAGCTGTGGAGACACGAACCACGCAATCAGCAGGCAATAAGCATGGAGGTCAGCAGTGACGAATCATGCTGCTCAACTGGCAATAATCATCAGGTGACCAGGCAGGAATCACGCAGCTCAGCAGGCCCTGATCACGGGACTCTGCAGGCACTGATCTCATGGCTGATCAAGTACAGATCACGTGACTGAGCATGCACTGATCACGTGGCTATCATGCACTGATCACGTGACTGCGCATGCACTGATGACGTGGCTGATCAGGCACTGATCACATGGCTCATCATGCACTGATCACGTGTTTATCAGGCAATGATCAGTGACTGACAGGCGCTGATCATGGGACTGTGCACGCACTGATCACGTGGCTATCATGCACTGATCACGTGACTGCGCATGCACTGATGACGTGGCTGTTCGGGCCCTGATCACGTGTTAATCAGGCAGTGATAAGTGACTGACAGTCGCTGATCATGGGACTGTGCATGCACTGATCAGGTGGCTGTTCAGGAACTGACCAATTGACTGCCCATGCAGTGATCCCGTGGCTGGTCGTTCACTGATCACGTGTTTATCCTACGGTGATCACGTGACTGAGAGGCGCTGATCACCTGACTGTGCCGTCAGTGATCACGTGGCTGATCTTGCACTGATATCATGACTGAGCATGCACTGATCATGTGCCGGGAGCCGGGGAGGCATTCCACTCTGGACAAAGGTCATGAGGAAGGAGGCTCGGCATACGCAAATGCGGGATCGAGCCTCAGGAGTCCACCCGGATATTCTCGAGCATCTCCCCCTCAAAAAAACCAGAGTCTGCCTACTGTATTGCTTTGTGCTCTCACCTCTGATTTCACTGGGGGCTGTCCCCCACCACCATCTCGCTGTCTCTGTCAAAGAGTTAACTTACAGGTCCAATTCATAAAGTTCCTTGTCATTCTTCCCTTTAACTTCCAGCTGAGTCTCCATCTGGAGCACGGAACCCACCACGCTTACTAATTATGCCTGGGCTGCTAAGACCCACTCGAGAAGGTGTCTAGGGTGAGGCACCTTCCGCCATTCGAGAGGGCGCCTGCGGCCTATGTAAGTGGTGCAAACTTCTTGTCTTGATGTTTGATTGGTCTTCCACGTAAACCAAGCTACTCAGTCTCTTTTCTCCACCGAATTTTCCAACTGAGCTCTCCTCATACTATTATTCTTGACATCTCTGATTAGCATATAAATAGTCGCCTAGGCCATCTCTCCTTCAAATACCCTGGATCAGCTGGGGCTGGTCCCCGGCAGGTGGCGACCGAACAGGGACCTCAGGAGGCAATACTCAAAGAGCTGAGCAGACACGAACCACGCAATCAGCAGGCAATAAGCATGGAGCTCAGCAGTGACGAATCATGCTGCTCAACTGGCAATAATCAAGCAGGTGACCAGGCAGGAATCACGCAGCTCAGCTGGCAATTGTCAAGCAGATGAGCTGACAGGAATCATGCAGATCAGCTGGCAATTGTCATGCAGATGAGACGGCAGGAATCACGCAGCTCAGCAGGCCCTGATCACGTGACTCTGCAGGCACTGATCTCGTGGCTGATCAACTACAAATCACGTGACTGAGCATACACTGATCACGTGGCTATCATGCACTAATCACGTGACTTCGCATGGACTGATGACGTGGCTGATCGGGCACTGATCACGTGTTTATCAGACAGTGATCAGTGACCGACAGGCGCTGATCATGGGACTGTGCACGCACTGATCAGGTGGCTGATCAGGAACTGACTACCTGACTGCCCATGCAGTGATCCGTGGCTGGTAGTTCACTGATCACGTGTTTATCATACGGTGATCAGGTGACTGAGAGGCGCTGATCACGTGACTGTGCCGACAGTGATCACGTGGCTGATCATGCACTGATATCGTGACTGAGCATGCACTGATCATGTGCCGGGAGCCGGGGAGGCATTCCACTCTGGACAAAGGTCATGAGGAAGGAGGCTCGGCATGTCACGCAAATCACGGATCGAGCCTCAGGAGTCCACCCGGTTATTCTCGAGCATCTCCCCCCCAAAAAAACAAGAGTCTGCCTACTGTATTGCTTTGTGCACTCACCTCTGATTTCACTGGGGGCTGTCCCCCACCACCATCTCGCTGTCTCTGTGAAAGAGGTAACTTACAGCTCCAATTCATAAAGTTCCTTGTCATTCTTCCGTTTAACTTTCAGCTGAGTCTCCATCTGGAGCGCGGAACCCACCCCGCTTACTAATTATGCCTGGGCTGCTAAGACCCACTCGAAAAGGTGTCTAGGGTGAGGCACCTTCCGCCATTCGAGAGGGCGCCTGAGGCCTATGTAAGTGATGCAAAATTCTTGTCTTAAAGTTTGATTGGTCTCCCGCGAAAACCAAGATCCTCAGTCTCTTTAATCCTTCGAATTTTCCTACTGAGCTCTCCTCATACTATTATTCTTGACATCTCTGATTAGCATATAAATAGTCGCCTAGGCCATCTCTCCTTCGAATAACCTGGATCAGCTGGGGCTGGTCCCCTGCAGGTGGCGCCCGAACAGGGACCTCAGGAGGCAATACTCAAAGAGCTGTGCAGACACGAACCACGCAATCAGCAGGCAATAAGCACGGAGGTCAGCAGTGACGAATCATGCTGCTCAACTGGCAATAATCAAGCAGGTGACCAGGCAGGAATCACGCAGCTCAGCTGGCAATTGTCAGGCAGATGAGCCGACAGGAATCACGCAGCTCAGCAGGCCCTGATCACGTGACTGAGCATGCACTGTTCACGTGGCTGATCATACACTGATCCCAAGATTGATCATGCACTGATCACTTGGATATCATGCACTGATCACGTGGCACTCATGCACTGATCACGTGGCTGATCATACTCTGATCACGTAACTGATCATGCACACATCACGTTGCTATCATGAACTGCTCACGTGGCTGGTCATGCAATGATCACGTAGCTACAATATACTGGTCATGTGACTCATCATGCACAGATCACGTAAATGATCATACACTGTTCACGTGACTGATCATGTACTGATCACGTGACTGATCATGCACTGATCACTTGGCTATCATGCACTGATCACGTGGCTGATCATACACTGATCACGTGATTGATCATGCACTGACCATTTGGATATCATGCACTGATCATGTGGCTGATCATACACTGTTCACGTAATTGTATGCACCGATCACGTGGCTATCATGCACTGATCACGTGGCTCATCATGCACTGATCATGTGACTGATCATGCACTGATCACGTAGCTGTCTTCAACTGATCACGTGGCTGATCATACACTCATCTCGACTGATCATGCACTTATAACCTGACTGATCATGCATTGATCACGTGCTATCTTGAACTGATCACTTGGTTGATCATACACTCAAAACGGGACTGATCATGCACTGATCACGGCGCTATCATGCATTGATTACATGACTCCACATGCACTGATCACATGGATGATCATACACTGATCACGTGACTGATCATGCACTGATCACGTGACTGATCATGCACTGATCAGTTGGCTATCATGCACTGATTACTTGGCTGATCATACACTGATCACGTGACTGATAATGCACTGATCATCTGGCTATCATGCACTCATTACCTGGCTATCGTGCACTGATCACGTGGTTGATCATACACTGATCACGAGACTGATCATGCACTGATCACGTCTATATCATGCACTGATCACATGACTGCCCATGCACTGATCACGTGGATGATCATACACTGATCATGTGACAGATCATGCACTGATCACGTGGCTATCATGCACTGCTCACGTGGCTGATCATGCAATGATCACGTGACTGACCATGCAGTGATCACGTGACTCATCATGCACAGATCACGTAAATGATCATGCACTGTTCACGTGACTGATCATGCACTGATCACGTGACCAATCATGCACTGATCACGAGGCTGATCATGCACTGCTCACGTGGCTGATCATGCACAATGATCACGTAGCAACCATGCACTGGTCACGTGACTGATCATGCACTGATCACGCGCTGATCACGTAATGATCCTGCACTGATCACGTGGCTCATCATGCACTGATCACTTGACTGATCATGCACTGATCACGTTGGCTATCATTCACTGATTACGTGGCTGATCATGCACTGATCACGTGGTGATAATGCACTGATCACGCTGGCTGATCATGCACTCACGTACCTGGCTATCATGCACTGATCACGTGGTTGATCATACACTGATCACGACCCTGATCATGCACTGATCACGTCTATATCATGCACTGATCACGCGACTGCCCATGCACTGATCACGTGGATGATCATACACTGATCACGTGACTGATCATGCACTGATCACGTGATTATCATGCACTACTCACGTGGCTGACCATGCAATGATCATGTAGCTACCATGTACCGTCACGTGACTGATCATCCACCCATCATCTGACTGATCATGCACTAATCACGTGGCTATCATGCACTGTTCACGTGGCTGATCATACACTGATCACCTGCCTGGTCATGCACAGATCACGTGACTAATCATGAACTGATCACGTTGGCTATCATGCACTGATCACGTGGCTGATCATGCACGATCACGTGGCTGATCATGCACTGATCACGTGGCTATCATGCAATGATCACGTGGCTATCATGCACTGATCACGTGCTGATCATGCACTGATACCGTGACTGAGCATGGACTGATCACATGACTATCATGTAGTGATCACGTGACTTAATGGCGCTGATCATGGACTGATCATGCGCTGATCATGTTTGCTATCATACACTGATCATGTGCCTCTGGAGGTAATAAACAAAGAGCTGAGTAGGCACGAATCAAACAGTCAGCAGGCAATAATCATGGAACTCAGCTCTGAGGAATCATGCTGCTCAGCTGGCACAATCAAGCAGCTGAGCAGGCAGGAATTATGCAGCACAGCTGGCAATTGTCAAGCAGATGACAGGCAGAAATCACGCAGCTCAGATGGCACTGTCAAGCAGACGAGCAGATACTGATCACGCAGCTGAGCAGGCCCTGATCACGTGACTGATCATGCACTGTTCACGTGGCTGATCATACACTGATCACGTGATTGATCATGCACTGATCACTTGGATATCATGCACTGATCACGTGGCTGATCACGTACACTGTTCACGATCACGTGGACCATGCACTGATCACGAATACTGATCATACACTGATCACGTAACTGATCATGCACTGATCACGTGGCTGATCATGCACTGATCACGTGGCTGAACATGCACTGTTCACGTGGCTGATCACACACCTGTCACGTGGCTGATCATGCACTGATCACGTGGCTGACCATGCACTGATCACGTTACTGATCATGCACCCATCAGGTGACTGATCATGCACTGATCACGTGGCTATCATGCACTGATCACGTGGCTATCATGCACTGATCACCTGCCTGGTCATGCACAGATCATGTGACTGATCATGCACTGATCACGTGGCTATCATGCACTGATCACGTGGCTGATCATGCACTGATCACGTGGCTGATCATGCACTGATCACGTGACTGTTCATGCACTGATCACGGACTGATCATTCACTGATCACGTGATCTGCATGATCACTACTGATCACGCACTGATCATGCATGCACTGATCACGTGCCTGGTCATGCACAGATCACCTGACTGATCATGCACTGATCACGTGGCTGATCATGCACTGATCACGTGGATATCATGCACTGATCACGCGGCTGATCATGCACAGATCACGTGGCTAATCATGAACTAATCACGTGGCTATCATGCACTGATCACGTGGCTGATCATACACTGCTCACGTAGCTGATCATGCACTGATCACGCAGTTTATCATGCACTGATCACGTGGCTGATCCTGCACTGATCACGTGGCTGATCATGCACTGATCACGTGACTGATCATGCACTGATCACGTGGCTGATCATGCACTGATCACGTGACTGATCATGCACTGATCACGTGGCTGATCATGCACTGATCACGAGGCTGATCATGCACTGATCACGGCTGACCATGCACTGATCACGTGACTGATCATGCACAGATGATCACGTGATTTATCATGCACTGATCACGTGGCTGATCATGCACTGATCACGTGACTGATCATGCACTGATCACGCGTGACTGATCATGCACTGATCACGTGGCTGATCATGCACTGATCACGTGGAGGATCATGCAATGATCACGTGCCTGATCATGCACTGATCACGCGTGGCTGATCATGCACTGATCACGTGGCTATCATGCACTGATCACGTGGCTGATCAGGCATGATCACTGATCACGTGGCTGATCATGCACGTATCACGTGACTGATCATGCACTGATCACGTGGCTGATCATGCACTGATCACGTGGCTGATCATGCACTGATCACGCGACTGATCATGCACTGATCACGTGACTGATCATGCACTGATCACGTGATGATCATGCACTGATCACGCGGCTGATCATGCACTGATCACGTGGCTGATCATGCACTGATCACGTGGCTGATCATGCACTGATCACGTGGCTGATCATGCACTGATCACGTGGCTGATCATGCACTGATCACGCAGCTGATCATGCACTGATCACATGACTGATCATGCACTGATCACGTGACTGATCATGCACTGATCACGTGGCTTATCATGCACTGATCACGTGACTGATCATGCACTGATCACGTTTGCTGATCATGCACTGATCACGTGCCTCTGATCATGCACTGAACACGCGGCTGATCATAGCACTGATCACGTGGCTGATCATGCACTGATCACGGGCTGATCATGCACTGATCACGTGGCTGATCATGCACTGATCACGCGGCTGAAATAATCACTGATCACGCAGGGAGATCATGCACTGATCACGTGGTGGCAATTGATCACGGAGATGACAGGCATGATCACGCGAATCACACTGATCTTGCGAATTGTCATGCACTGATCACGCAGTGATCATGCACAGACTCAGCATCACGCCCTGATCACGTGACTGATCATGCACTGATCACGTGGCTGATCATACACCTATCACGTGACTGATCATGCACTGATCACGTGGCTCTCATGCACTGATCACGTGATTGATCATGCACTGATCACGTGGCTGATCATGCACTGATCACGTGGCTGATCATGCACTGATCACGTGGCTGATCATGCACTGATCACGCGGCTGATCATGCACTGATCACGTGGCTGATCATGCACTGATCACGGCTGATCATGCACTGATCACGTGGCTGATCATGCACTGATCACGTGGCTGATCATGCACTGATCACGCGGACTGATCATGCACTGATCACGTGACTGATCATGCACTGATCACGGGCTGATCATGCACTGATCACGTGTCTGATCATGCACTGATCACGTGGCTGACCATGCACTGATCACGTGACTGATCATGCACTGATCACGAGCTGATCATGCACTGATCACGTGGCTGATCATGCACTGATCACGTGGCTGATCATGCACTGATCACGTGACTGATCATGCACTGATCACGTGGCTGATCATGCACTGATCACGCGGCTGATCATGCACTGATCACGCGGCTGATCATGCACTGATCACGTGACTGACCATGCACTGATCACGCGACTGATCATGCACCGATCACGCACTGATCATGCACTGATCACGTGACTGATCATGCACCCATCACGCGACTGATCATGCACTGATCACGTGGCTGATCATGCACTGATCACGTGGCTGATCATGCACTGATCACGTTCTGATCATGCACTGATCACGCACTGATCATGCACTGATCACGTGGCTGATCATGCACTGATCACGTGGCTGATCATGCACTGATCACGCGTCTACCATTCACTGATCACACGTGGCTGATCATGCACTGATCACGTGAGCTGATCATGCACTGATCACGTGACTGATCATGCACTGATCACGTGACTGATCATGCACTGATCACGTGGCTGATCATGCACTGATCACGTGGCTGATCATGCACTGATCACACGGCTGATCATGCACTGATCACGTGACTGATCATGCACTGATCACGCTGGGATCATGCACTGATCACGCGGCGGCTGATCATGCACTGGTCACGTGGCTGATCATGCACTGATCACGTGGCTGATCATGCACTGATCACGTGGCTGATCATGCACTGATCACGCGACTGATCATGCACTGATCACGTGGCTGATCATGCACTGATCACGTGGATGATCATGCACTGATCACGTGGCTGATCATGCACAATGATCACGTGGCTATCATGCACTGATCACGGACTGATCATGCACTGATCACGCGATTGATCATGCACTGATCACGTGACTGATCATGCACTGATCACGTGGCTGATCATGCACTGATCACGTGGCTGATCATGCACTGATCACGCTGATCATGCACTGATCACGCGGCTGATCATGCACACGATCACGTGACTGATCATGCACTGATCACGTGGCTATCATGCACTGATCACGTGACTGATCATGCACTGATCACGCGGCTGATCATGCACTGATCACGTGGCTGATCATGCACTGATCACGTGACTGATCATGCACTGATCACGTGATTGATCATGCACTGATCACGTGGCTGATCATGCACTGATCACGCGGCTGGTCATGCACTGATCACGCGGCCTGGTCATGCACAGATCGATCACGACTGATCATGCACTGATCACGTGACTGATCATGCACTGATCACGTGGCTGATCATGCACTGATCACGTGGCTATCATGCACTGATCACGTGGCTGATCATGCACTGATCACGTGACTGATCATGGACTGATCACGTGACTGATCATGCACTGATCACGTGACTGAATGCACTGATCACGTGGCTGATCATGCACTGATCACGTTTGCTATCATGCACTGATCACGTGCCTGATCAGGCACTGACAACGAGCTGATCAGGCACTGATCACGGACACAGTCAGCAGGCACAATCATGGAACTCAGATGTGGCTGATCATGCACTGATCAGCTGGCACTGATCATGCACTGAGCACGCAGATCATGCACTGATCACGTGCACATCAGTTGGGCAATCATGCACAATCACAGATGACAGGCAGAGATGATCATGCACTGATCACGCACTGAATTGATCATGCACTGATCACGGACTGATCATGCACTGATCACGTGGCTGATCATGCACTGATCACGTGGCTGATCATGCACTGATCACGTGGCTGATCATGCACTGATCACGCGATGATCATGCACTGATCACGTGGCTGATCATGCACTGATCACGCGACTGATCATGCACTGATCACGTGGCTGATCATGCACTGATCACGTGGCTGATCATGCACTGATCACGCGGCTGATCATGCACTGATCACGCGGCTGATCATGCACTGATCACGTGGCTGATCATGCACTGATCACGTGGCTGATCATGCACTGATCACGTAGCTGATCATGCACTGATCACGTGACTGATCATGCACTGATCACGTGACTGATCATGCACTGATCACGTGCCTGATCATGCACTGATCACGTGGCTGATCATGCACTGATCACGTGACTGATCATGCACAGATCACGTGACTGATCATGCACTGATCACGTGGCTGATCATGCACTGATCACGTGGCTGATCATGCACTGATCACGTGGCTGATCATGCACTGATCACGTGGCTGATCATGCACTGATCACGTGACTGATCATGCACTGATCACGTGACTGATCATGCACTGATCACGCGACTGATCATGCACTGATCACGTGACTGATCATGCACTGATCACGTGGCTGATCATGCACTGATCACGTGCCTCATGCACTGAACAAAGAGCTGAGGCACACTGAATCACGCAGTCATCAGGCACAATCACGGAACTCATGCACTGATCACGAATCATGCACTGATGGCACTGATCACGCACTGATCACGTGATCATGCACTGATCACGCAGCTGAGCATGCACTGATCACGCAGATGATCAGCACTGATCACGCAGCTGATCATGCACTGATCACGTGACTGAGCATGCACTGATCACGTGGCTGATCATACACTGATCACGTGACTGATCATGCACTGATCACGTGGCTGATCATGCACTGATCACGTGGCTGATCATGCACTGATCACGCGGCTGATCATGCACTGATCACGTGGCTGATCATGCACTGATCACGTGGCTGATCATGCACTGATCACGTGGCTATCATGCACTGATCACGTGGCTGATCATGCACTGATCACGTGACTGATCATGCACTGATCACGTGACTGATCATGCACTGATCACGTGGCTGATCATGCACTGATCACGTGGCTGATCATGCACTGATCACGTGGCTGACTGATCACGTGGCTGATCATGCACTGATCACGTGGCTGATCATGCACTGATCACGCGGCTGATCATGCACTGATCACGTGACTGATCATGCACTGATCACGCGACTGATCATGCACTGATCACGTGGCTGATCATGCACTGATCACGTGGCTGATCATGCACTGATCACGTGGCTGATCATGCACTGATCACGTGACTGATCATGCACTGATCACGTGGCTGATCATGCACTGATCACGTGGCTGATCATGCACTGATCACGTGGCTGATCATGCACTGATCACGTGGCTGATCATGCACTGATCACGCGACTGATCATGCACTGATCACGCGGCTGATCATGCACACGATCACGTGGCTGATCATGCACTGATCACGTCATGCACTGATCACGTGGCTGATCATGCACTGATCACGCGGACTGATCATGCACTGATCACGCGGGCTGATCATGCACTGATCACGCGACTGATCATGCACTGATCGTGGCTGATCATGCACACTGATCACGCGGCTGATCATGCACTGATCACGTGACTGATCATGCACTGATCACGTGGCTGATCATGCACTGATCACGTGACTGATCATCATGCACTGATCACGTGGCTGATCATGCACTGATCACGTGACTGATCATGCACTGATCACGCGACTGATCATGCACTGATCACGTGGCTGATCATGCACTGATCACGTGGCTGATCATGCACTGATCACGTGGCTGATCATGCACTGATCACGTGGCTGATCATGCACTGATCACGTGGCTGATCATGCACTGATCACGTGACTGATCATGCACTGATCACGGGCTGATCATGCACTGATCACGTGACTGATCATGCACTGATCACGCGGCTGATCATGCACTGATCACGCGACTGATCATGCACTGATCACGCACTGATCATGCACTGATCACGAATTGATCATGCACTGATCACGTGGCTGATCATGCACTGATCACGTAACTGATCATGCACTGATCACGTGACTGATCATGCACTGATCACGCGACTGATCATGCACTGATCACGCACTGATCACGATCATGCACTGATCACGTGGCTGATCATGCACTGATCACGCAGCTGATCATGCACTGATCACGTGACTGATCATGCACTGATCACGTGGATGATCATGCACTGATCACGCGGCTGATCATGCACTGATCACGTGGCTGATCATGCACTGATCACGTGGCTGATCATGCACTGATCACGTGACTGATCATGCACTGATCACGTGACTGATCATGCACTGATCACGTGACTGATCATGCACTGATCACGCGGCTGATCATGCACTGATCACGTGGCTGATCATGCACTGATCACGTGACTGATCATGCACTGATCACGCGATGATCATGCACCGATCACGTGGCTGATCATGCACTGATCACGTGGCTGATCATGCACTGATCACGTGGCTGATCATGCACTGATCACGTGGCTGATCATGCACTGATCACGTGACTGATCATGCACTGATCACGTGGCTGATCATGCACTGATCACGCGGCTGATCATGCACTGACACGTCACAATGACGCACTGATCATGCACTGATCACGTGGCTGATCATGCACTGATCACGCGGATCTGATCATGCACTGATCACGTGGCTGATCATGCACTGATCACGTGGCTGATCATGCACTGATCACGCGACTGATCATGCACTGATCACGTGGCTGATCATGCACTGATCACGTGGCTGATCATGCACTGATCACGTGGCTGATCATGCACTGATCACGCGACTGATCATGCACTGATCACGTGACTGATCATGCACTGATCACGCGGCTGATCATGCACTGATCACGTGACTGATCATGCACTGATCACGCGACTGATCATGCACTGATCACGTGACTGATCATGCACTGATCACGTGGCTGATCATGCACTGATCACGTGACTGATCATGCACTGATCACGCGACTGATCATGCACTGATCACGCACTGATCTGATCATGCACTGATCACGTGGCTGATCATGCACTGATCACGCGGCTGATCATGCACTGATCACGGAGCACTGATCATGACTCACGACGCCTGGTCATGCACTGATCACGCAGCTGATCATGCACTGATCACGTGGCTGATCATGCACTGATCACGCAAAGGCTGATCATGCACTGATCACGCGGCTGATCATGCACTGATCACGTGACTGATCATGCACTGATCACGTGACTGATCATGCACTGATCACGTGGCTGATCATGCACTGATCACGCAGCTGATCATGCACTGATCACGCATGCACTGATCATGATCATGCACTGATCACGTGACTGATCATGCACTGATCACGCACTGGCTGATCATGCACTGATCACGCGGACTGATCATGCACTGATCACGCACTGATCATGCACTGATCACGTGACTGATCATGCACTGATCACGCGGGCTGATCATGCACTGATCACGTGGCTGATCATGCACTGATCACGTGGCTGATCATGCACTGATCACGTGGCTGAGCATGCACTGATCACGCGGCTGGCAGGCGCACACGATCACGGACTGATCATGCACTGATCACGTGACTGATCATGCACTGATCACGTGACTGATCATGCACTGATCACGCGGCTGATCATGCACTGATCACGGGACTGATCATGCACTGATCACGATGACTGATCACATGCACTGATCACAAAGAGCTGATCATGCACTGATCACGATGGCTGATCATGCACTGATCACGTGAATGATCATGCACTGATCACGTGACTGATCATGCACTGATCACGCAGATCATGCACTGATCACGCACACTGATCACGCACTGATCATGCATGCACTGATCACATGCACTGATCACGTGGCTGATCATGCACTGATCACGACTGATCATGCACTGATCACGCGACTGATCATGCACTGATCACGTGGCTGATCATGCACTGATCACGCGGCTGATCATGCACTGATCACGTGACTGACAGGCACTGATCACGGACTGATCACGCACTGATCACGCGGCTGATCATGCACTGATCACGTGGCTGATCATGCACTGATCACGCACTGATCATGCACTGATCACGTGGTTTATCATGCACTGATCACGTGACTGACAGGCACTGATCACGGACTGATCACGCACTGATCACGTGGCTGATCATGAACTGATCACGACTGATCATGCATGCAGTGATCACGTGGCTGGTCGCACTGATCACGTGTTTATCATACGGTGATCACGATCAGAGGCGCTGATCACGCACTGTGCCGCCAGATCACGTGGCTGAGCAGGCACTGATATCGTGACTGAGCATGCACTGATCATGTGCCGGGAGCCGGGAGTCTGCCTACTGTATTGCTTTGTGCTCACACCTCTGATTTCACTGGGGCTGTCCCCACCACCATCTCGCCTCTCTGTCAAAGAGTTAACTTACAGCTCCAATTCATCAAGTTCCTTGTCATTCTTCCCTTTACCTTCCAGCTGAGTCTCCATCTGGAGCGCGGAACCCACCACGCTTACTAATTATGCCTGGGCTGCTAAGACCCACTCGAGAAGGTGTCTAGGTGAGGCACCTTCGCTATTCGAGAGGGCGCCATGCCTACGTAAGTGGTGCAAACTTTGTCTTGAAGTTTGATTGGTCTTCCGCAAAAACCAAGCTACTCAGCCCTTTTTCTCCACCGAATTTTCCTACTGAGCCTCTCTCTCATACTATTCTTCTTGACATCTCTGATTAGCATATAAATAGTCGCCAGGCCATCTCTCCTTCAATACCCTGGATCAGTTGGGGCTGGTCCTCGCAGGTGGCGACCGAACAGGGACCTCAGGAGGCGATACTCAAAGAGCTGAGCAGACACGAACCACGCAATCAGCAGGCACTAAGCATGGAGCTCAGCAGTGACGAATCATGCTGCTCAACTGGCACAATCAAGCACGTGACCAGGCAGGAATCACGCAGCTCAGCTGGCAATTGTCAAGCAGATGAGCCGACAGGAATCACGCAGCTCAGATGGCAATTGTCATGCAGATGAGCCGCAGGAATCACGCAGCTCAGCAGGCCCTGATCACGTGACTCTGCAGGCACTGATCACGTGGCTGATCAAGTCCAGATCACGTGACTGAGCATGCACTGATCACGTGGCTATCATGCACTGATGACGGACTGCGCATGCACTGATGACGTGGCTGATCAGGCACTGATCACATGGCTCATCATGCACTGATCACGTGTTTATCAGGCAATGATCAGTGACTGACAGGCGCTGATCATGGGACTGTGCACGCACTGATCACGTGGCTATCATGCACTGATCACGCGATCGCGCATGCACTGATGACGCGGCTGTTCGGGCACTGATCACGCGTTTATCAGGCAGTGATCAGTGACTGACAGGCGCTGATCAGGGGACTGGCTGATCACACGCACTGATCAGGTGGCTGATCAGAACTGACCACCTGACCGCGCATGCAGTGATCACGCGGCTGGTCGCTCACTGATCACGCGTTTATCATACGATCACGTGATCACGCGATCACGTGAGAGGCGCGCTGATCACGCGACTGTGCCGCCAGTGATCACGCGGCTGAGCAGGCACTGATATCGCGACTGAGCATGCACTGATCATGTGCCGGGAGCCGGGAGGCATTCCACTCTGGACAAAGGTCATGAGGAAGGAGGCTCGCATACGCAAATGCGGATCGAGCCTCAGGAGTCCACCCGGATATTCTCGAGCATCTCCCCAAAAAAAAAAGAGTCTGCCTACTGTATTGCTTTGTGCTCACCTCTGATTTCACTGGGGCTGTCCCCACCACCATCTCGCCTCTGTCAAAGAGTTAACTTACAGCTCCAATTCATCAAGTTCCTTGTCATTCTTCCCTTTACCTTCCAGCTGAGTCTCCATCTGGAGCGCGAACCCACCACGCTACTAATTATGCCTGGGCTGCTAAGACCCACTGAGAAGGTGTCTAGGTGAGGCACCTTTCGCTATTCGAGAGGGCGCCATGCCTACGTAAGTGGTGCAAACTTTTGTCTTGAAGTTTGATTGGTCTTCCGCAAAACCAAGCTACTCAGCCCTTTTTCTCCACCGAATTTTCCTACTGAGCCTCTCTACTACTATTCTTCTTGACATCTCTGATTAGCATATAAATAGTCGCCAGGCCATCTCTCCTTCAAATACCCTGGATCAGTTGGGGCTGGTCCCGCAGGTGGCGACCAACAGGGACCTCAGGAGGCGATACTCAAAGAGCTGAGCAGACACGAACCACGCAATCAGCAGGCACAAAGCATGGAGCTCAGCAGTGACGAATCATGCTGCTCAACTGGCACAATCAAGCACGTGACCAGGCAGGAATCACGCAGCTCAGCTGGCAATTGTCACAGATGAGCCGACAGGAATCACGCAGCTCAGATGGCAATTGTCATGCAGATGAGCCGCAGGAATCACGCAGCTCAGCAGGCCCTGATCACGTGACTCTGCAGGCACTGATCACGTGGCTGATCAAGTCCAGATCACGTGACTGAGCATGCACTGATCACGTGGCTATCATGCACTGATGACGGACGCGCATGCACTGATGATGACGATGACGCTGATCAGGCACTGATCACATGGCTCATCATGCACTGATCACGTGTTTATCAGGCAGTGATCAGTGACTGACAGGCGCTGATCATGGGACTGTGCACGCACTGATCACGTGGCTATCATGCACTGATCACGGACGCGCATGCACTGATGACGTGGCTGTTCGGGCACTGATCACGTGTTTATCAGGCAGTGATCAGTGACCGACAGGCGCTGATCAGGGGACTGTGCACGCACTGATCAGGTGGCTGATCAGAAACTGACCACCTGACTGCGCATGCAGTGATCACGCGGCTGGTCGCTCACCGATCACGTGTTTATCATACGGTGATCACGTGATCATACGAGAGGCGCTGATCACGCGACTGTGCCGCCAGTGATCACGCGGCTGAGCAGGCACTGATATCGTGACTGAGCATGCACTGATCATGTGCCGGGAGCCGGGGAGGCATTCCACTCTGGACAAAGGTCATGAGGAAGGAGGCTCGGCATACGCAAATGCGGGATCGAGCCTCAGGAGTCCACCCGGATATTCTCGAGCATCTCCCCCCAAAAAAACCAGAGTCTGCCTACTGTATTGCTTTGTGCTCTCACCTCTGATTTCACTGGGGGCTGTCCCCCACCACCATCTCGCTCTCTCTGTCAAAGAGTTAACTTACAGCTCCAATTCATCAAGTTCCTTGTCATTCTTCCCTTTACCTTCCAGCTGAGTCTCCATCTGGAGCGCGGAACCCACCACGCTTACTAATTATGCCTGGGCTGCTAAGACCCACTCGAGAAGGTGTCTAGGGTGAGGCACCTTTCGCTATTCGAGAGGGCGCCATGCCTACGTAAGTGGTGCAAACTTTTGTCTTGAAGTTTGATTGGTCTTCCGCAAAAACCAAGCTACTCAGTCTCTTTTTTCACCGAATTTTCCTACTGAGCCTCTCTCATACTATTCTTCTTGACATCTCTGATTAGCATATAAATAGTCGCCAGGCCATCTCTCCTTCAATACCCTGGATCAGTTGGGGCTGGTCCTCGCAGGTGGCGACCAACAGGGACCTCAGGAGGCGATACTCAAAGAGCTGAGCAGACACGAACCACGCAATCAGCAGGCACAAGCATGGAGCTCAGCAGTGACGAATCATGCTGCTCAACTGGCAATAATCAAGCACGTGACCAGGCAGGAATCACGCAGCTCAGCTGGCAATTGTCAAGCAGATGAGCCGACAGGAATCACGCAGCTCAGATGGCAATTGTCATGCAGATGAGCCGGCAGGAATCACGCAGCTCAGCAGGCCCTGATCACGTGACTCAGCAGGCACTGATCACGTGGCTGATCAAGTCCAGATCACGATCACGCATGCACTGATCATGCACTGATCACGTGGCACTGATCACGTGCACTGATGACGATGACGCGCATGCACTGATGACGGGCTGATCAGGCACTGATCACATGGCTCATCATGCACTGATCACGTGTTTATCAGGCAATGATCAGTGACTGACAGGCGCTGATCATGGGACTGTGCACGCACTGATCACGTGGCTATCATGCACTGATCACGGATCGCGCATGCACTGATGACGGGCTGTTCGGGCACTGATCACGGTTTATCAGGCAGTGATCAGTGACTGACCGACAGGCGCTGATCAGGGGACTGTGCACGCACTGATCAGGTGGCTGATCAGAAACTGACCACCTGACCGCGCATGCAGTGATCACGCGGCTGGTCGCTCACCGATCACGTGTTTATCACGGGGTGATCACGTGACTGAGAGGCGCTGATCACGCGACTGTGCCGCCAGTGATCACGCGGCTGAGCAGGCACTGATATCGTGACTGAGCATGCACTGATCATGTGCCGGGAGCCGGGAGGCATTCCACTCTGGACAAAGGTCATGAGGAAGGAGGCTCGCATACGCAAATGCGGATCGAGCCTCAGGAGTCCACCCGATATTCTCGAGCATCTCCCCAAAAAAAAGAGTCTGCCTACTGTATTGCTTTGTGCTCACACCTCTGATTTCACTGGGGCTGTCCCCACCACCATCTCGCCTCTCTGTCAAAGAGTTAACTTACAGCTCCAATTCATCAAGTTCCTTGTCATTCTTCCCTTTACTTCCAGCTGAGTCTCCATCTGGGGAGCGCTGAACCCACCACGCTTACTAATTATGCCTGGGCTGCTAAGACCCACTGAGAAGGTGTCTAGGTGAGGCACCTTTCGCTATTCGAGAGGGCGCCATGCCCACGTAAGTGGTGCAAACTTTTTGTCTTGAAGTTTGATTGGTCTTCCGCAAAAACCAAGCTACTCAGTCCTTTTCTCCACCGAATTTTCCTACTGAGCCTCCTCATACTATTCTTCTTGACATCTCTGATTAGCATATAAATAGTCGCCAGGCCATCTCTCCTTCAATACCCTGGATCAGTTGGGGCTGGTCCCGCAGGTGGCGACCAACAGGGACCTCAGGAGGCGATACTCAAAGAGCTGAGCAGACACGAACCACGCAATCAGCAGGCACAAGCATGGAGCTCAGCAGTGACGAATCATGCTGCTCAACTGGCACAATCAAGCACGTGACCAGGCAGGAATCACGCAGCTCAGCTGGCAATTGTCAAGCAGATGAGCCGACAGGAATCACGCAGCTGCTCAGATGGCAATTGTCATGCAGATGAGCCGGAATCACGCAGAATCACGCAGCTCAGCAGGCCCTGATCACGTGACTCACGCAGGCACTGATCACGTGGCTGATCAAGTCCAGATCACGTGACGGATGCACTGAGCATGCACTGATCACGTGGCTATCATGCACTGATGACGGACTGCGCATGCACTGATGACGGGGCTGATCAGGCACTGATCACATGGCTCATCATGCACTGATCACGTGTTTATCAGGCAAATGATCAGTGACTGACAGGCGCTGATCATGGGACTGTGCACGCACTGATCACGTGGCTATCATGCACTGATCACGCGATCGCGCATGCACACGATGACGGGGCTGTTCGGGCACTGATCACGTGTTTATCAGGCAGTGATCAGTGACCGACAGGCGCTGATCAGGGACTGTGCACGCACTGATCAGGTGGCTGATCAGAAACCGACCACCTGACTGCGCATGCAGTGATCACGCGGCTGGTCGCTCACCGATCACGTGTTTATCATACGGTGATCACGCGACACGTGAGAGGCGCTGATCACGTGACTGTGCCGCCAGTGATCACGCGGCTGAGCAGGCACTGATATCGTGACTGAGCATGCACTGATCATGATCCGTGCCGGGAGCCGGGAGGCATTCCACTCTGGACAAAGGTCATGAGGAAGGAGGCTCGCATACGCAAATGCGGATCGAGCCTCAGGAGTCCACCCGGATATTCTCGAGCATCTCCCCAAAAAAAAGAGTCTGCCTACTGTATTGCTTTGTGCTCACACCTGATTTCACTGGGGCTGTCCCCACCACCATCTCGCCTCTCTGTCAAAGAGTTAACTTACAGCTCCAATTCATCAAGTTCCTTGTCATTCTTCCCTTTACCTTCCAGCTGAGTCTCCATCTGGAGCGCTGAACCCACCACGCTTACTAATTATGCCTGGGCTGCTAAGACCCACTGAGAAGGTGTCTAGGTGAGGCACCTTCGCTATTCGAGAGGGCGCCATGCCCACGTAAGTGGTGCAAACTTTGTCTTGAAGTTTGATTGGTCTTCCGCAAAAAACCAAGCTACTCAGTCTCTTTTTCTCCACCGAATTTTCCTACTGAGCCTCCTCATACTATTCTTCTTGACATCTCTGATTAGCATATAAATAGTCGCCTAGGCCATCTCTCCTTCGAATACCCTGGATCAGTTGGGGCTGGTCCCCGGCAGGTGGCGACCAAACAGGGACCTCAGGAGGCGATACTCAAAGAGCTGAGCAGACACGAACCACGCAATCAGCAGGCACAAGCATGGAGCTCAGCAGTGACGAATCATGCTGCTCAACTGGCACAATCAAGCACGTGACCAGGCAGGAATCACGCAGCTCAGCTGGCAATTGTCAAGCAGATGAGCCGACAGGAATCACGCAGCTCAGATGGCAATTGTCATGCAGATGAGCCGGCAGGAATCACGCAGCTCAGCAGGCCCTGATCACGTGACTCTGCAGGCACTGATCACGTGGCTGATCAAGTCCAGATCACGTGACTGAGCATGCACTGATCACGTGGCTATCATGCACTGATGACGTGGCTGATCATGCACTGATGACGTGGCTGATCAGGCACTGATCACATGGCTCATCATGCACTGATCACGTGTTTATCAGGCAATGATCAGTGACTGACAGGCGCTGATCATGGGACTGTGCACGCACTGATCACGTGGCTCACATGCACTGATCACGCACTGATCACGTATCACGTGACACTGATCACGCGATGACGCACGCACTGACGACGACGCATGGACGCTGTTCGGGCACTGATCACGCGTTTATCAGGCAGTGATCAGTGACCGACAGGCGCTGATCAGGGGACTGTGCACGCACTGATCAGGTGGCTGATCAGAACTGACCACCTGACCGCGCATGCAGTGATCACGCGGCTGGTCGCTCACCGATCACGTGTTTATCATACGGTGATCACGCGACTGAGAGGCGCGCTGATCACGTGACTGTGCCGCCAGTGATCACGCGGCTGAGCAGGCACTGATATCGTGACTGAGCATGCACTGATCATGTGCCGGGAGCCGGGAGGCATTCCACTCTGGACAAAGGTCATGAGGAAGGAGGCTCGCATACGCAAATGCGGATCGAGCCTCAGGAGTCCACCCGATATTCTCGAGCATCTCCCCAAAAAAACAGAGTCTGCCTACTGTATTGCTTTGTGCTCACACCTCTGATTTCACTGGGGCTGTCCCACCACCATCTCGCGCTCTCTCTGTCAAAGAGTTAACTTACAGCTCCAATTCATCAAGTTCCTTGTCATTCTTCCCTTTACCTTCCAGCTGAGTCTCCATCTGGAGCGCGAACCCACCACGCTTACTAATTATGCCTGGGCTGCTAAGACCCACTGAGAAGGTGTCTAGGTGAGGCACCTTCGCTATTCGAGAGGGCGCCATGCCTACGTACGTAGGGTGCAAACTTTTGTCTTGAAGTTTGATTGGTCTCCGCAGAAACCAAGCTACTCAGTCTCTTTTCTCCACCGAATTTTCCTACTGAGCCTCTCTCATACTATTCTTCTTGACATCTCTGATTAGCATATAAATAGTCGCCAGGCCATCTCTCCTTCAATACCCTGGATCAGTTGGGGCTGGTCCCGCAGGTGGCGACCAACAGGGACCTCAGGAGGCGATACTCAAAGAGCTGAGCAGACACGAACCACGCAATCAGCAGGCACAAGCATGGAGCTCAGCAGTGACGAATCATGCTGCTCAACTGGCACAATCAAGCACGTGACCAGGCAGGAATCACGCAGCTCAGCTGGCAATTGTCAAGCAGATGAGCCGACAGGAATCACGCAGCTCAGATGGCAATTGTCATGCAGATGAGCCGGCAGGAATCACGCAGCTCAGCAGGCCCTGATCACGTGACTCTGCAGGCACAGATCACGTGGCTGATCAAGTCCAGATCACGATCACGAGATCACGATCACGACACGTGACTGAGCATGCACTGATCACGTGGCTATCATGCACTGATGACGGACTGACACGCATGCACTGATGACGACGATCTGATCAGGCACTGATCACATGGCTCATCATGCACTGATCACGTGTTTATCAGGCAATGATCAGTGACTGACAGGCGCTGATCATGGGACTGTGCACGCACTGATCACGATGGCTATCATGCACTGATCACGGACGCGCATGCACTGATGACGGGCTGTTCGGGCACTGATCACGTGTTTATCAGGCAGTGATCAGTGACCGACAGGCGCTGATCAGGGGACTGTGCACGCACTGATCAGGTGGCTGATCAGAACTGACCACCTGACTGCGCATGCAGTGATCACGCGGCTGGTCGCTCACCGATCACGTGTTTATCATACGGTGATCACGCGACTGAGAGGCGCTGATCACGCGACTGTGCCGCCAGTGATCACGCGGCTGAGCAGGCACTGATATCGTGACTGAGCATGCACTGATCATGTGCCGAGCCGGGAGGCATTCCACTCTGGACAAAGGTCATGAGGAAGGAGGCTCGCATACGCAAATGCGGATCGAGCCTCAGGAGTCCACCCGATATTCTCGAGCATCTCCCCAAAAAAAACCAGAGTCTGCCTACTGTATTGCTTTGTGCTCACCTCTGATTTCACTGGGGCTGTCCCCACCACCATCTCGCCTCTGTCAAAGAGTTAACTTACAGCTCCAATTCATCAAGTTCCTTGTCATTCTTCCCTTTACCTTCCAGCTGAGTTCCATCTGGAGCGCGAACCCACCACGCTTACTAATTATGCCTGGGCTGCTAAGACCCACTGAGAAGGTGTCTAGGTGAGGCACCTTCGCTATTCGAGAGGGCGCCATGCCTACGTAGTGGTGGTGCAAACTTTTGTCTTGAAGTTTGATTGGTCTTCCACAAAACCAAGCTACTCAGCCCTTTTCTCCACCGAATTTTCCTACTGAGCCTCCTCATACTATTCTTCTTGACATCTCTGATTAGCAGCATATAAATAGTCGCCAGGCCATCTCTCCTTCAAATACCCTGGATCAGTTGGGGCTGGTCCCGCAGGTGGCGACCAACAGGGACCTCAGGAGGCGATACTCAAAGAGCTGAGCAGACACGAACCACGCAATCAGCAGGCACAAGCATGGAGCTCAGCAGTGACGAATCATGCTGCTCAACTGGCACAATCAAGCACGTGACCAGGCAGGAATCACGCAGCTCAGCTGGCAATTGTCACAGATGAGCCGACAGGAATCACGCAGCTCAGATGGCAATTGTCATGCAGATGAGCCGGCAGGAATCACGCAGCTCAGCAGGCCCTGATCACGTGACTCTGCAGGCACTGATCACGTGGCTGATCAAGTCCAGATCACGTGACTGAGCATGCACTGATCACGTGGCTATCATGCACTGATGACCAGGACGCGCATGCACTGATGACGGGCTGAACAGGCACTGATCACATGGCTCATCATGCACTGATCACGTGTTTATCAGGCAATGATCAGTGACTGACAGGCGCTGATCATGGGACTGTGCACGCACTGATCACGTGGCTATCATGCACTGATCACGTGACCGCGCATGCACTGATGACGTGGCTGTTCGGGCACTGATCACGTGTTTATCAGGCAGTGATCAGTGACCGACAGGCGCTGATCAGGGACTGTGCACGCACTGATCAGGTGGCTGATCAGAAACTGACCACCTGACCGCGCATGCAGTGATCACGCGGGCTGGTCGTTCACTGATCACGTGTTTATCATACGGTGATCACGTGACTGAGAGGCGCTGATCACGTGACTGTGCCGTCAGTGATCACGTGGCTGAGCAGGCACTGATATCGTGACTGAGCATGCACTGATCATGTGCCGGGAGCCGGGGAGGCATTCCACTCTGGACAAAGGTCATGAGGAAGGAGGCTCGGCATACGCAAATGCGGGATCGAGCCTCAGGAGTCCACCCGGATATTCTCGAGCATCTCCCCAAAAACCAGAGTCTGCCTACTGTATTGCTTTGTGCTCACCTCTGATTTCACTGGGGCTGTCCCCACCACCATCTCGCCTCTCTGTCAAAGAGTTAACTTACAGCTCCAATTCATCAAGTTCCTTGTCATTCTTCCCTTTACCTTCCAGCTGAGTCTCCATCTGGAGCGCGGAACCCACCACGCTTACTAATTATGCCTGGGCTGCTAAGACCCACTGAGAAGGTGTCTAGGTGAGGCACCTTTCGCTATTCGAGAGGGCGCCATGCCCACGTAAGGGTGCAAACTTTGTCTTGAAGTTTGATTGGTCTTCCGCAAAACCAAGCTACTCAGTCTCTTTCTCCACCGAATTTTCCTACTGAGCCTCCTCATACTATTCTTCTTGACATCTCTGATTAGCATATAAATAGTCGCCAGGCCATCTCTCCTTCAATACCCTGATCAGTGCTGAGCAGACACGAACCACGCAATCAGCAGGCACAAGCATGGAGCTCAGCAGTGACGAATCATGCACTGCTCAACTGGCACAACAAGATCACGTGACCAGGCAGGCACGTGGCTGATCATGCACTGATCACGTGGCTGATCATGCACTGATCACGCGGCTGATCATGCACTGATCACGGGGCTGATCATGCACTGATCACGTGGCTGATCATGCACTGATCACGTGGCTGATCATGCACTGATCACGCGGCTGATCATGCACTGATCACGCGGGCTGATCATGCACTGATCACGCGGCTGATCATGCACTGATCACGTGGCTGATCATGCACTGATCACGTGGCTGATCATGCACTGATCACGTGGCTGATCATGCACTGATCACGTGGCTGATCATGCACTGATCACGTGGCTGATCATGCACTGATCACGTGGCTGATCATGCACTGATCACGCGGCTGATCATGCACTGATCACGCACTGATCACTGATCACTGACCGATCACGTGGCTGATCATGCACTGATCACGCGGCTGATCATGCACTGATCACGTGACTGATCATGCACTGATCACGTGAATGATCATGCACTGATCACGCGGCTGATCATGCACTGATCACGTGGCTGATCATGCACTGATCACGTGACTGATCATGCACTGATCACGTGGCTGATCATGCACTGATCACGTGGCTGATCATGCACTGATCACGCGATCGATCATGCACTGATCACGTGGCTGATCATGCACTGATCACGTGGCTGATAATGCACTGATCACGTGCGGGATCATGCACTGATCACATGCCTGATCATGCACTTATCACGTGAGTGATCCTGCATTGATCTCGTGGCTGATCATGCACTGATCACGTGGCTGATCACTGCACACGATCACATGCACTGATCACGATCATGCACTGATCACGCATGGCTGATCATGCACTGATCACGCGGCTGATCATGCACTGATCACGTGACTGATCATGCACTGATCACGCAGCTGATCATGCACTGATCACGCGGAGATCATGCACTGATCACGTGGCTGATCATGCACTGATCACGTGGCTGATCATGCACTGATCACGTGACTGATCATGCACTGATCACGTGGCTGATCATGCACTGATCACGTGGCTGATCATGCACTGATCACGTGGCTGATCATGCACTGATCACGTGGCTGATCATGCACTGATCACGTGGCTGATCATGCACTGATCACGTGACTGATCATGCACTGATCACGTGACTGATCATGCACTGATCACGTGGCTGATCATGCACTGATCACGTGGCTGATCATGCACTGATCACGTGGCTGATCATGCACTGATCACGTGGCTGATCATGCACTGATCACGCGGCTGATCATGCACCGATCACGTGGCTGATCATGCACTGCACTGATCACGTGCACCGATCACGTGACTGCACTGATCACGCGACTGATCATGCACTGATCACGCGGCTGATCATGCACTGATCACGTGACTGATCATGCACTGATCACGCGGCTGATCATGCACTGATCACGTGGCTGATCATGCACTGATCACGTGGCTGATCATGCACTGATCACGCAGCTGATCATGCACTGATCACGCAGGCTGATCATGCACTGATCACGCGGCTGATCATGCACTGATCACGTGGCTGATGCACTGCACTGATCACACACTGATCACGTGATCATGCACTGATCACGTGGCTGATCATGCACTGATCACGTGGCTGATCATGCACTGATCACGTGGCTGATCATGCACTGATCACGTGGCTGATCATGCACTGATCACGTGGCTGATCATGCACTGATCACGTGGCTGATCATGCACTGATCACGTGACTGATCATGCACTGATCACGTGGGCTGATCATGCACTGATCACGCGCCTGATCATGCACTGATCACGTGGCTGATCATGCACTGATCACGGCTGACTGATCACGTGATGATCACGCACTGATCACGCGGCTGATCATGCACACAGATCACGTGCTTATCATGCACTGATCACGTGGCTGATAATGCACTGATCACGTGACTGATCATGCACTGATCACGTGGCTGATCATGCACTGATCACGCGGCTGATCATGCACTGATCACGGGACTGATCATGCACTGATCACGCAGACTGATCATGCACTGATCACGGACTGATCATGCACTGATCACGCGGATGATCATGCACTGATCACGTGACTGATCATGCACTGATCACCTGGCACTGATCATGCACTGATCACGATCACTGATCATGCACTGATCACGTGGCTGATCATGCACTGATCACGTGGCTGATCATGCACTGATCACGTGACTTATCATGCACTGATCACGTACTGATCATGCACTGATCATGCACTGATCACGTGGCTGGCATCATGCACTGATCACGGGGCTGATCATGCACTGATCACGGGCTGATCATGCACTGATCACGTGACTGATCATGCACTGATCACGCGGCTGATCATGCACTGATCACGCGGCTGATCATGCACTGATCACGCACTGATCATGCACTGATCACGTGACTGATCATGCACAGATCACGCAGACTGATCATGCACTGATCACGTGACTGATCATGCACTGATCACGCGGCTGATCATGCACTGATCACGCGGCTGATCATGCACAGATCACGTGCCTGATCATGCACTGATCACGTGACTGATCATGCACTGATCACGTAGCTATCATGCACTGCTCACGTGGCTGATCATGCAATGATCACGCAATTACCATGCACTGGTCACATGACTGATCATGCACTGATCACCCATGGACTGATCATGCACTCATCACCACGGCTTATCATGCATTGATCATGTGACTGATCATGCGCTGATCATGTTTGGTGTCACACACTGATCATGTGCCTCTGGAGGCAAAGAACAAAGAGCTGAGTAGGCAGGAATCAGTCAGCAGGCTATAATCATGGAACTCAGCTCTGAGAAATCATGCTGCTCAGCTGGCACAATCAAGCAGATGAGCAGGCAGGAATTACGCAGCACAGGTGGCAATTGTCAGGAGATGACAGGCAGGAATCGTGCAGCTCAGCTGGCAATTGTCAAGCAGATGAGCAGACAGTAATCACGC